>NC_044274.1:38784015-38920644 GCF_003957555.1 Calypte anna | reverse complement strand
GTCATAGAAATCCTTAAAAAGAATATTTTTAAAAACTGAATGCATCACCAGAGAGAAGTTCTGGTGTGAATCAACCAAGTTTTATATCATCAGTACTTGACATCAACAGTGTGATAAAAATACTTCTGTCACACAGTGTCAGTTTCCACTTTACAAGTGCAACTTCTAATTTTGCTACACAGATTTACATAACCACTTGAAAAGTAGATTATTTCCTGTGGGAGTGGCCCAAACCTGGGAAAACAAAAACTGGGAGAACCTTGAACAGAAGACAAAAGAAGGCAGAAAAAATGTCAAGTTGTGCTGATGGCAAGAGGTGCTCCCTACACTGTTGACTAACCTATCCATCACGCAAAAAAGTGGACATGGTAATGGAGATATAGGATAATTTTTTAATCCACTTCAAGAATTTTAGGTTATTTTTCTCTTCTCAAATGCAAAAAGAAGTAATTTCTGAATATTCCATCCCTATTTTTCTTCTAGTTATAGTACTAGTTACATTTCTTTGTCATTAAAAGGGAATGCTTCCCATTTTTGTTTTAAATGTTAAAGAAAAAGGAAAGCACATGAATGAAAAAACCTGTTTTATCTGAACTGTTAAAAGAAAGATGGAACTAACTCTTTGACACCTTGCACATGCTTCCATTAATACTGCAGTCTTATTAGAAAGTACTGATTTGGTTTTTTCTAAGTTTCTTCCTCAGTTATACTCTGTGGTCTTTATAGTTGAAATTTTCCTTAAAAAATGTGTTTACTGTTGTTTTTTTAAAGATGTCATTATTTTAACAAACATCACCTCCCTAGTATAGATGACATTTTTAAGTTTACTCAGAAATTGTATTCAGGAGTATACTGCTTCCTTTTGGAAATTAGTTTTTATAAAAAGGAATAAACAAAGAGAAATGATGAGAATATAATTACAATTTCTGACGAAATGCCGTATTCATAGCAAATAGGAAATAAACATATATGTAAGACAGTCTAACCAGATTACCACCTGCCAAATGAAGTAAAATATCTGCCCTATTTGAGATCCAGCTCTTATATAAATGTCATAGAGTTTCAGATCTGAATGATGACTTGAATTGAGGAATCATCCAATTCTCACATTTTTTATTGTATTTCTACACCATTTTTTCTTTAAACTATTGCTTCTCTTACTAATATATGTAACAAAGCATATAATGCATGTATAATGTAACAAAATGAATCTAGCAAACTGAGAAATGCATGCAGAATACTCGAATTCAAGTAAATCATTCTTTTTTTTTTTTTTTTTTTTTTTTTTTTAAATAATGTTTTCAAAGTGTAACTTGTGGCAGCTGCTTTTTAACAGCTTTATTGGAATGTTTTGATAAAAGTCCAGATTTGAAATGTTACACCATCCAATACATTTTTTCAAGACAGGGAATCTTCTTGAAACTAAAATCAATTGATGTTTCCACTAATTTTAAAAATATTCAGATCTACACCATTTTTTAAATGGAAGAAATTTAATATGTGCAAATCAACACAGATGGTTAAAAGTGCAGTAATTATTTACATCCTCAATTAGAGAAGTGATCAGTGCTACAGAAGACATACTCTTGATGATCGGAGAGACAATTTCGCAAAAAATCTTGTACTAAAGGCTAGGAAGTGGAAAAAGAACTTTCTCAGTGTTTATTCTGTCAGGATTTTGGTTTTGCTCTCAAAGGTATATTGATCTAAGATATGAAGAGTCAGTCAGAAATTAACATGAGGAAAATTGCAGGTTCTGCTGAAATTAAAAACCCTCCTACATAATCTGTTTGGTTGCTTCTGTAGCTTCATATAGGAATTAAACAATGCATCACCTAAGACTGGCATTAAAAATGCTTTTAGATACATTACATGCATCAAAGAGCATATCTGTTTGTGAATCTTTTTTCATAAATTCCCTATTTCCTTCAAATGTACTTTGTGATGAAATTACAAAGTAAAATAAACATTTTTTTGTCCAACAAATAACATTTTAAGAAAATCTAGTCAATTTACGGATTTAAGAGCAAGGTCTCTAACTATCAGTTTATACACTTCACAATGTTCCTGAAACAGCTACTGGCTCAGTTTATAGTAACATGATAAAAGAAACATCTTTCAGTACGTGTTGTTCTTTAACAGAGTTATTGCAGAAAAAGGACCTTATAAATATGGAATTAAGAGGGAGGAGGAAGAATCCTCTAATCTAATAGGTTGTTAAATTCAGAAATACACTGTTTTCTGGATTAGAAGAAGAAATAAGTGATGCATCTCTTGAGAGAGAAAGAGAGAGAATTACATACTGGCTAAAAATATGCAGTGAATCCATGTCCTTGTTTTTCTGTAGCCTAGTTAATAGCAATGGGATAAGTAAGAGGAATCTGGCAGTTTAGTTACATAGAACTTGCAATTCAGTTGTCATGTTGAAGCTTAATACATACATGAGCAAAATGTAGTATGAAGAATACTTGGCATGATAATATAATGGAAAAGCAAACTTTGTAACTGCATGTGAATAGTAAAGTGTCTGAGATTGCAATTTTTTTATTAAGCACTTTCGAAAAAAATTAAAAAGAAAAAAAAAAGAAAAAAGAAGAAAAGTACTATGAGTAACTGTAAAACTATAACGATTTGGTTTTTCTGTCCTGTTTTTGTCATCTGCTTGTGTCTGGCATTCTATATGAATACATATTTTTCATATATTTTGTTTATGTGTGAGCTTTGGCATTTTAGCTATCTCCTGCAGAGGCCCCTTAGTACCATATGCTTCTGTTTTTCTTCATTGTGTGATGTGATCTCTTCTGACTGTTACATGCACGTGAAAGGACAGTGGGCTTTTAGGGGAGAAGAAACCATGCTTTAAGAGAGAGCACGTCAGTTGGTCTTCAGTCGTTTGGAGCTGATTGGATCTGACAAGTGTTGTAGCTACTCATCGTAATGGATGTCTCTGCTTTAGCAGAGGAGAGGTGAAAAGGATGTAATTCCCAGTGGAGAAAGGCAACATGAACTATTATTTAATTACTGGCTAATATAAAAATCCCTTGGAATCCCTTGTTGCTTTGCAGACTTGTCTATTCCTTTCTCTACAAGGCAAATATCATGATTTTTAATTGCACGCAGTTATCTATGCCTGATAGGAAAATATTTCCTGAATTATATAATACGCTTATTTGTTTCTTTCATGAAGCACAGAAGTCTGTGTAGATATGCCATCAAATCCTGAAATCTTGAAATTGCTTGCATTTTTTTCCTACTTAAAAGATTGTTTTCCTTAATGCACAGCTTGAAATAACAATTCTACCTTCAACAGCAACTTTGTCTGAGGTCTGGGGGTTGTTTGCTTTGTTTATCAAGAAGGCTTGATTGCTTCTCTGCCTGAATCTCTGCACCTTTTCTCTGTTCAAGCATTAATGTTTTGATTCAGTTCAAAACACACCTGGCCTATATCTCTGTGAAACTGAAATTCAGGTTGTTTTTCTCATCTGGAGATGAGAAAAAAACTGATGTTCAGACTTAAACACCAGAAATACAATTAAGATTTGACAATCAGAATTAAACAGGAAATACAATTGAAATTTCATATATTAAAATGTTGGCTGGGTACTGCTCAAGCTAAATCAGCTAAAGCAACTATCCAAAAAGGTCTTTGTCCTCATCAGCCCCAGGTGGTCTTGATTTGTTTAATATGTTTTATTTTGTCTTTAAGTAGAGTAAAGACAAATGTAGTCATTCCAATACTGCAAAGATTAGCATACAGGTTTTAAAATGCTACTAAAGAGTGTAACCTTAAGATTTATATTACAAATAATATTTTAAAATTCTCACAAATAAGATAAATCAGAAATAGAGAAATAAAGCTTTTATGTGTGTTAATAAAGCACAAAAGAACACCAGCCATGGAAATAAAATTTGATTCTTCCTGTACAAATAGATGTTTTTTGGTTTTTTTTTCCCACAAGCTTCTGCAGAGGGAAATCTGCATGTTGGAATTTATTAACTGTCTCAATACCAGTAGCTAGATTCCCACCCCAAGTATAATATATGAAACTATCTGTGCAATACCACAGGTAAATATGGAGCTTGCAGAACTTTTCAGGCACAGAACTTCATAAAGCATGCAACCCTCATCACAAACTTATTACCTTAGTGAAGTTAATTTGAATATGTTTCATTTTATTCTACAGCCCCTTAGGGAATTCAAAAAATGCTGAAGCAATTCAGTAAATATGGATGTTTTGAAAACTCATCTTAACGAGGAAAGAAAGATAAAGTGATTTGTTAGTTAAAGAATGGTATGTCTGGAATTCAAGCTTCTGCCTTTTGATTCCTTTTCACCAGGTCATGCTACCTCTGTGATCTGTAAAGTCTGAAGTCATGCCAGTTCCACATTTTCTCTTGAATTTTTTCATCAAGAATAGCACCATTTCTGTTTTGGTAACCCTTCTGCACATTTATATTGAATATTTGAAAGGCTTAGCATGTGACTTTCAAAATAAAAGTGTAATCTTCTTATCCATGCTTGCCAACAGTTACAGCAATGTATCTTGTCCTAAAGCTTTGGCTTTTGTTTTGATAATACTATTAATCCACTTGAAGCTGACAGGAGGAAGTTCAACACTGAGTGTATGTAAAAGACCTCTGAGACTCAATGGAAATAAAATATGAGCCTCTTCCTGGAGTTGTAAAAGTTTTTCCAGTTGAGCATTTTGCCACACATTTTTTAACATAAACTAATAATAGAGGCATTTAGGCATGGATATTTTATCCTTTCAAATACAATTTGCAGAAACAGCTATATGAGTGAATCATATGAATACTTTGTTACATAATGTCCTCTAACCATCTTCTATTCACTTAAAGCTGTAGATTTCTCCTTTGTTCTTCAAATTTTCAGAAGTAGAAATCTTCTCACTCTTGTTTCTCAGCAGTCTCATTTTAAAATTCAGAACATGAAGTGGTCTAATGTCCTGCTGTGTGATAGTATGTCTGACTCTGAAAAATAACAGAGAGTGTGATCCATATATGGTTTTTTTGGGGTTTTTTTGTGAATTGATGACAAATATTTAGTGTAAATGATTGGCTGCTATGGAGTCATTTCCAGAACTTTGCATCACCTGGAAGTATTCCCTGAGAAGATTCAAATCTGACTCTAATTTTACTAACAGATACAACTTTCCCCTCCAAATTACAGTTGATTAAATAGATCAATGCTATTCTGACCAGCAGTTTGTATCAGAAAATGCAGCCAGAGAAAATTATTCACTGCAATTTGAAAACTAGGTTGAAGGTCCCTTGTGAACTGAACCAACAGTCACAAGAGATTGATAAGAGCTCAGACTTTGTCTGACATTTTACTTGTGCCATGAGAAAAATAGAAGGATAATATGCTTAACAGCAATAAAATGAGGAAATCAGAAGAACCAAAAGAAGAAAAGGTCAACTCTGCACGGAAGGTAAAAAACTGAAAATAAAGCACTTGGAAAGAATAAAGTGTAATTCACCTGTAATTATACAGTCAGGTTCTTCATGTCAGCACTGTAGTTCTGTTTTTAGGTAACATTTATGTTCAGGCAGAGACTAAGCAAAAAGAGCAAGAAACATTCTTGTCTCCTTACACTCAGAAAATAATTACTGGCAATATTGAGCAATAATGACAGCAATTCATCACTCCTCAATCAACATTCATAGAAGAAATAACTAACTGGTTTCTATCATGCAGAGAACATGGCTGGAAAATTTGGCTAAAACTGGGCAAAAAAAAGAGAAAATTAATAAAAGTAAATTGCATGTTCTTTGTCATCAGTGGCATAGAGGAACAGCACACCCCATTGTCTAGGAGACAGAACCGCAGCGTCAGGCCTTCAGTCACCGACCTCTCAGGGGACTCCGTGCCTCTTAGCTGGCTTTTGGGGGAAGGGGAAACAAGAAGTACAAGGATATCAGCATCCAATTTGTCACTGAGGGAGTACTACAAAGTTTGATGTTCCCCCGGGCCAGTTCTGGAGGGCAGGATGTAGGAAGCATTACTCGAGGGTACATCCGTCAGTTGATATTGCTCATATTTTCCTGGCTGCCAACTGTCTGGCACATAATTTAAAGATGCCTATGGCTGCTTCACCCCCAGGCTACACGCATGGCATAGCAGAATACATTGGCCAGGCTCTTGTGGGCATGCTGCCTTTGTCAAAGGAAGTGCCTCCCCTCCCCACCCACCCCTTTTCCATGAGAGCACATCCTCGGTGTCCTCTGCAGCACACACCAGTGCATTGCTGCTTGCATGGGAGGAAGCATAAGGATGGACATTATTTTGCACTTCTTCCTACCATTTTGCACAGATGGTAAGTGTTTATGCCCTTCCACATGACTGCACACTGGACAAGATGATCAAGACAGATGATTTATAATGGAGTTCATTGGAGATGAAATTCAGTCTACAGTGGCTTAATTTTATTGGACTGCCCATAAATAGGGGTTGTTCTTTGTGGCTGGGCTAACAGCATCTCTTTGAAAAAGCTTTAAGCCAGCCATGGTTATGGTGTGGCATATGCAGATTATAGACACAAATTTTATTGTTTTGAAGAACAATGAACACTTCAGAGTAATTTACATGCATTTAGAGTTAGAACAGTGTGTGGATTACATTCTTTTTTTTTTCTTTTTCCTCCAGTGTCAGTTATTCAAAGATATCAAAGGTATAAGGCATTAGGCAACAGGGCTTGCATCTGCCAAGGAATAAGAGATGGATCACTGGGGATAGTAAAGAGAGGGGAAAAGATCCTGTCAGCCCTGGAGAGAAAGCATGACATAAACCAACTTCTTCCTACAGAAGCCTAGAGCTGGACAGCCTAGTGTAATCTCTAAAGAATTTAGAAGTGTGTGATTGAAGTCTGAAAGCTTCAGCACAAATCCAGAAGAAAACCTCTGAGATTTATCAACTGCTCTTCTTAATCATGGAGCAGGGGGGTCCCTTCCTCATTTATGGGTCCACTCACACTCCAAACAAATCTGAAACCATTACAGCGCATGGCAGTTGGTCGATAGTGTGGAAAAACCTCATTTACTGACTGGCCAGACAGTTTTAAAACCTTCAGATTTTTCTAAGTCTAGGTTATTAACTGTCTGACTGTAATCACATCTTCACCATAGGGAGCTTCAAAAGCTTTTCATTTGCATTGAATCAGTTGCCTTCCTCCCTGTCTTTTTCCCCCTGGAAATAAGCTTAAATAATTCAACAAACTGCACACATGGCTAGTGATTATTGAACCATTCTGAAACACTCGAGGCAAATGGACCATTATGTAGCGGGAATTAAAACTTTCTTTGCAGTCATTGGGAGAAAGATGTATCCTTATATATGTATAATCCTTCTCTCTCTCTCTTGTTCATATGTGCATGTGTGACAGAGTATGTGATAGGGATATTAATAAACATTTCCTTCTTGCAGAAATCTTGCAACAGCCCCCCCAAAATATGTTGAAATAGTGTTCAAAGACTATGTTAGAGATGACCCATGACAAATTAGTGTGAGTATAGAGTGTGTATTTAGAAGGTAGCAAGATATTCTTTTAACTGAAAGGGCATAACATTCCTCTTTCATACCATGTGTTTGAGTGCAGGAGTCATAGGATTCTGCTGATTAACTCTGTAAGGTACCTAACATGCTAGCTTGTAACCCTGTGTACCTATGTAAAAAATGAGAGTGTATGAAAAGAGAGATAAAAAAATTGATGAGTTCAATTAATTATATGGTTTGGAGTTGTTGTTTGGTTTTTTTTTTGGGGGGGGGGGGGGGGAGAGGGACCTGGGGAATGGTCTATGTTTTGGGTTTGATTTTTTTGTTTGGTATGTTTTCTTCTTTTTTTAATGGCTATTTAAATGATCTAACCAAACTTTAGGGCAATTAAAATCGGCAAGAAAACCTCAGGTCAAAAATAAAAGAAGAGAACTTCTCACTATCTAGAATGTCATGAGTGCATCTAATATTCCTAAACAGAACGCCTCACTCAGCCTTTTGTGTTTCCTCCCTGTCATTACTACTTTGTAGGCACAGTTTAACAGGCCATTAATCTCCTAGTGTTTGGTTTTTAGTTCCCAAAACCAGCGTTCTTAATTTTTTTTTTCTAATGGAAATCTGCATAAGTGACACACCAGTCATTACTGATGAAAACAAATTTGTCTCATGCAACATGAGATATTAGTTTCTCTGATTTTATCAGAATTCATCACATCAGGAAAACAGGGAGTGACAGAGGGGACCCATAAGGCATCTTGCAACATCAGCATTAGGTTTGAGCTTTTTATAAAAGGGGAAACAAATATACAGTGACATAGAACTTTTCCTACATTCTATGGACAAATGATACACTTGCTCAGTCCACATCCTCCCTAACCATCTTGTTCCAGTGTCTCACTACACTCACTCTAAAGAATTTCATCCTAATGTCCAGCCTAAAAATAGTCTCTTCCAGCTTAAAACCATTATTCTTTGTCCTATCACTCACAGCTTTCTTGTAGGCCCCCTTCAGGTGTTGGAATGGCAATATAAAGTCTTCCTGAAACCTTGTCTTCTCCAGGCTAAACATTCCAAATTTTCTCAACCTGTTCTTATAGGAGAGGTACTCCATCCCTGTGATTGTCTTTATGGCACTCCTTCTGGTTTGGTCCAAGAGCTCCATGTCCTCCCTGCACTAGTGAATCTTCCCCTTGCACTCTGTGGAGAAAACAGGAGACATATAGATGTTGAAAGTGTAGTGCACAAAAATCCTGTCTTCAAATAACTAGTTTTATAAATATATGTGCACTATCAGGTAAAATATCAGAATCTGGAAAGAAAAAGATTAGGAACCAGTGTTGCTTTTTGCACGTAATTGGTTTTTGTATTAAATATTTCATAAAGTGTATCTATGGCTATGAACATTATCATAATGTAATTGAATAGTAAGAAACAATTTATATCACGTTTATTTAAACTTTAGAAAGTGTGATACTCCTGGGCACATTAAATTAATTGGTTGTCCATTTCTGTTGCTGAACAATTCAGGTTTCTGATCTCTAGAAATAGTTCCTATAATATTAATTTTCAAGCACCACTTTTATTTGATTGAGTATCACACATATCCAAAAGGTAGCACTTGTCTGAGTGTCTTGTCCAAGGCTATTCAATACAATATTCATTTAAAGTTCTTTTAAAGTGCACTTTGCTAACACATTGAAGATCATAGTTATCAATAGCCTCGGTATAACAATGGCTCCATTATAGCAAGGAAAACAGAATTCAGACACAAAAAAAGGATACATGATACTGCTATGGTTTTACTGCAATACATAAAATTTATACTGTTTTCAATGTCAAGATTACATTTCTTCACTGCCAGTTGGCTGACTGGCCTTTCAGAGCTAAAGCCACCATGTGAAGTGATGATGAAAATTTTGATGATGAAAAAAAAAAAAAATAATTAAATAAGTACATAAATAAATAAAGTTAAAGACTCTAAACTAGTTTTGCAGAATAACGAGGTCTGGATTTTTCATCTAAGCATCTGACCTTATGTGTAAACTCAAATTGCAACAGACTAATATTCATCTTACATTACTCAGTAGTACATGCCCTGTTGTGAGCTACTGGTTAATTTATGCATTACCTGTGGACATTATGAAGTAGAATCATAATTTGAGCACTTGTAGGTGAGATTTTCCAGTGCTAAGCACTAATGGAAATTGCTAATTCCAACTCATTTTGTCATGGGTTTCATATTATGCAGGCCCACAAATCTTGCCGTATTCATCAGTTTGACATAGTACTAGTAACATTTCTAAGATGGAAGAATAAAATGTGTCACTGGGAAGTAATATGGCATAAAATGGGATTCCAGAAAACAATATCAAGTCCTTCACAAATTACACTTTCTGAGCTGTACCCTTTACATTACAAAATTCCAAACTCTGATGATAAGAAAATGTTCAGAATTCAGACATTCTTTATCCAAGCTGCAGATATCTGACCATTGGAAATAAACACCAGTTTCAGAATCTTAGCTCTTCTTTCTGCTTCTCTGTAAATTTAAGGCAAATCTTCTTAAAACCATGATGTGTGAAGAAGTTCTAATTTCTATGCCTGACGAAGAAATAATTGCTCAGTTTCTAGATGCAAGGTTTAGGAGCAAGATCTTGGAATGCTTTCTACATCTTTCTCTGCTCACTCAGACTCAGTTTTGGAGTTTGCTTTATACCATTTTAGCAAAGAAGGATTTAATCAGATTATATGTTAGGCCCAGATGATTAATTACTCTGTTATTGAGGCAGGATTGTACAAGGTTTTAATGCTAAGAATCAGCTTCCCTAGTCCTACCTCCTGCCATCATCTGTCAGATTATGCTTCATTACTAGTCCATTCATTTTCCAGATAGCTCAGACAAACAGGGAGCCATGTTATCAAGCAGTGTTTTTAATTTTAATTATGGAATGAAGTGTTATCAATAAGAAATAGTTTCTTCTCCTCCTATGCTACAGTGTAAAGAGAAACAACACACACAATTCCCACTCAGCAACAATTTCATACACAGTATAAATGAATGCTTTGCTTCGTGCTTTTAAGTCTTGGAAAATTGTGTGTGAAGAAAATGTGTTGGAGGCTGTGGAGTATTTTAACTTGCCTAACCCTGCGTCTTTGCCAGATATGGGTGTAGTGAATCATCTGAAAATGTGGAAGTCTGTTTTCCACATATTTAAATAACTGGAACATATTCAGATCAAAAAATTAGCAGAAAATTTTGCTGTCATTTGTCATTATAAACTCACAAATCCTCAAGAGCAAGAAAGGCAGTTGGTAGAAGACTTCTTTTAAAATATCTGAAAGCATGCTTTGTTGTTTTTAAATTTTCTTGTTATAAACTAACTTCTTCAGACATCTGTTGAAAGATTTTTATTGATATTGGAAGTGTTTTCTTAAAGAATGTCTAAATAGTGAAATAGCAAAAATTTTAAGGAGATATCACTGTCTTTACCACACAGTAGTCCAGTAGAAGAGGACTAGAGGTTAAATAAACCACTTCAGTACTACATATATAAATAAATAATATAAATAAATATGCTCTCTTTAGTGAATTGTTTCTCTGATAAATCTTTTTCAGCAGTGCACATCTTGATATGAAGGATAATTGCAACAGTAAAGAAAAAGAATTTACGCATGCTAGAGAAAAATTTAGCTGTAAAAGGTTTTGTCACAGAGAACATTAAGCTGTCTGCCTGCTTCTTCATTTTGAATTCAAAAATTAGATATTGAGTGCTCTTTTTGTAGAGATGAGAATTCAAAATTAAAAGCCTAGGGCATCTGCCCAATTTATAAAAATGCTGAGCATCTTAAAGTCCTCTACCCTCAGATGTTTTGTTCTGATATTACCTGAGACTTTGATCCAGCAACAATTTGCATTTTGCATACTGCAAGAGTAATCAAAATGTACTAGTTATCAGAATTGTATCAGGACATACAGAGAGCTAAATGACAAAAAGGCAAAGTAATCAGAGCTAACAGGATTATTCTCATTTTGTAACACTTTTTTCCTTTTATTTTCCCAATAATATAAATTTCTATGAATTTCAGAGAGAAACATTAGCATTTCCAAATCTTACTTTAAGTAAAATATTTCTAATAATGAAGAATACTTTTTTCTTTCTTTTCTCATTTTCTTGTTGTAAAATGTGATAATGTTCTGTAATTAGATTGATACTCTCTTTTAAAAAGTATTTATTTTTCTCTTTTTTTTCCTGGAACTTTCTAAATTAAGAAAATATGGCAGCAGGAAATGTGATATTAAAAGGTCTTTAAAAAATTTTTTATAAGAAAATATTTTGAAACCTTTCTTTTCCAAACAGTTATATTTTCAGGGTGTTTGGCTGGGGTTTTAAACATGATCTGCACATAATGGGGTGCTAGAATTTCTTGAGTCAGACTTTCTTCCCTTTTACCTCATGGATGTTCTGTCTGAATTGTGGCGTTATCATCATAAACACAACATTTTTTGGTATTTGAGTAGCAAAGACCTTGCAAAAAGTATTTTAAAAATTACAAAGGAAACACGTTAGAGATCCAATGGTGCTGAGAGGAAGTGAGGGGAGATTTCTCCACAAGAAACACCTGAGGAAGATGAGAAATAAATGGATATACTAGCGAGAGTCCCAAAGACTATAGTGTCATGAAGAAATATATGCTCAAAATCATAAAAAACAATTGAACATCTATGGATGAAGACAGGAAAAGGTCCTAATTAATCTGAGAGGGAGGAAAAGATCTTGATTAAAAAAAGTACAGCAAAGTACCTGAGGATGGGCATTATGATAAGGATCCAGAAAAGACTGCTTTGTGAATGGTCCTTCTTGGTTCCATCAGTGAACCAAATGTGACTAGGGCAAGAAAGTAAGGAAGAAACTGCAAAAAGGAAGTTAAAAGAGTGTTAAAAGACAATTGAAAAAGAAAGCGAGGAACAATAGAGAAGAGATCTGTGATCATTTAGCGATTCTTGTAGTGTTCTTCCAGAGGTAGTTATATATAGACATATGCATAGAGGAGTCTTGTCTGAAGACAGAGAGTAAACTTCTGGTGATGGAGTTAATATACTCAGGAAGAAGTCAAAATACAAAGATGGATTGTATGTATAAATTCTGTAATGTCAGTGACAGACATGAATCAGTATAATCAAACAGGGATTTTTGGTCATCTTACTGGGTTCCATAGACTCCCACAGGGAAAATAGCACATAATCTTTTATGATCTTTGGATAAACATAAAAATCCTCTAATCTCTGCTTCTAATCCTTCACTGTTTCCAGTAACACATTCACCAAATAATAAGGACTGTGGGCAACAAGAAAAGGGAAAATGCTGAAAGCTTGGCAGGAGCACGTACTGTGCGTCTTTACTATGACAGGGAGACAAAATACTACAGCCTCTATATGTAGGCCACCGGGAAAGACCAGGAATCCTTTTTACCTTATTAGCAGGGCAGCATAAATCAACAGTGACACCCTGAAATTTAGTGGTGCTCCCAAGAACAATTTACGTGCAGAAGGCCACTAATAATCATGGTTGGACCAGGTGTTCTTCTTGTTCAGAGTCAGAAAAGAAAGAACAGCAGAACACCAGAAATGAGACATGTATACTCTTTTTGGCTCCATCCAGTGGACAACAGGACCTCATATTTCCCATGCATTACCTTGACCAAAGGAATCTAGTCCATTCTGAAACAGAATAGTGATAGAAATGTAAAGGGCCAAACAAAACCAATGAGAAATGCTCTTTTATTTCTTAACTAGCTAATAAATTGCAAAAGTTTTAGAATATCATCAGGCACTGCTCTACATTCCAGGTTACCTGTGTCTGAGACAGATTTCATTAAATATACATCTCACAGATTTTTCAACAAAGAAAATTGTAGAATTTCTATAATTTAACAGCTTATTTGTATCGTGACTACAATAATTTATGTAATACATTATTTGCATTCATTGGAGAACATATAGATGCAAATCATTACTATAATTCATTTGGCACAAGGTTACATCACATCAGTTAATCAGCACGCATTTTTTTACTGACCTACACAAGCCTGATTTTTCACTTTGTATTTATTTTAGTCCCACACAAGTTCAGCTGATGCATTCATTTACCTCTGCACTATAATGTTCATAAATTTTCAGTAAATCTTTTTAGTGCTTTATTCAGTGGCTGTGAGTAACTTAACATTGTACAATAAATAAAGTAAAAATGTACTAGCTGGAAAGCTTGGTCATAAATATGCTATACAAAAAGTGTTTTCAATCTAGATTATTTTTAATTTGAGGACATGATAGTAGAAGCTAAAAAGTGAACACAGCATAATGTCTCCCTTAGAGAGAAACAAGTATGCAACCAATTCCTTCAGACTCACCATTCTGAATTTCTTCAGAATCTCATCAGGAAGAATAGCCATAAGAGTAGTAACTAGAGTGGATTACAAATTGTTAATTTCAAAATATTTATTTCGAATTTTTACAAGTCTCATGAACTGAAATAAATATTAGTATAAATATCTTCTCAAGCTAGGTTTGCATTTTTATAAAGGATTATATATCTGGAGTAATGTCAAGTGAAAGAAAAATTATAAAGGAACTGGCTAAAATGCTTTTCATAAGAGCAGGTTTTGTACTACCAAGGAGTTGTGCAGGTCAATGAAACTGGATTAGATAGACAGGGAAAGTTTACATATAAGACAAATGGAGGTCTGTAGAAGCACAGAGGAATGTTTCCCCAGTCATTGCTGAGAGGAAGAGATTAGGTTTGTTTTTTTTTGAAGAGGATTCATGAGATTTGAAAGAGGGAGGACAGAAGATACAAAGATGGCACCAAAAATGACCTGGATATTGAAAAAACAGTGATATCGAGGATGACTAAAAACAAAGAGGTGTTTTATTAAGAAATTTTAGAAATTCATTTGAAAATACACACCGTATTTGTAAATTTCTGTGATTAAACATGCACACAATACATTCGGAGATAGATTCTTCAACTAGATCATATCCTCCACCCAGAAACATCTTTTGTTCTGGATGAATATGTATTTCTGTGAAGATACAGAATATATAAAACTTATTAGTAATGCCTGAAAAGCTATTTAAATGTTAGAATTATTAAGGCAATCTTTACCAGAAGTGTGCATTACATGTCTGGCATGAGACAAATCAGATGAGCTCTTAGCAGCTTCAATGCTGTCAAACTCTTTTGTGAGAGCAATGTTACTGAATTGACTCTACACAATTTTTGTGTTAATACAATACAAATGTGGATTTAATGGGCAATTTTATTAGGTGAAGAGAATCTTTCTGACTGTAATAAAAACAAATGTCTTCCTTTTGCCAGTCACCACACTTTTTTTCTTAAAACTGCATGAAGATCTCTGTTTTGTTACCCAACTCCCATTGAAAGAAGATTTAAGATAGCCTACCTATTCAGAGTTAAATCATTAGGAATTCAGCAATGGTAGATGAAATAAAAACCATTGTACAGTAATGATGTTAACAAATCCAAAAGCTTTTCTTTCAGAAATCTCTTCAAAGTTTGTTAAATCAGTGAAGAAACTTGGAAACTAATCCTAATCACCAGGGGTTTTTTCAAAGACATTTCCTCATTGAAATAATGGCAAAAATTCAAATTGTTAACAAGGGCAAAGACAAGGCATACAGTCTTTCAGATGAAACTTCACTTTAAGGTCCTATATATGTAGATGATTCTGCAAGTATCTCATTTGGAAAGGAAAATATTGCATATATGAAATGGAGCAGGCTTATGGCATTTGTGGTCCTTATTTCTGAAACACAGGGAAGAGTGAAAATGCTAGAAATGCAATTAAAATTCTGCATGTTTATAATAAATTACATATTGTGAAAACTAATGGATAAGAGTGTATATGGACTCCTATCTAGTCAGCAGTTTACTAAGTACATTGTTAAACAATGGTATATAGCTTTTAAAATCACATTTTATATGTGAATATTTCCAACTTTTCCAGTATCTCTCCTTATCCTCCCAATGTTACTTCCCTTTTTTCTTTATCACAGGAGCCTTGAGTTCCTCTTGGAGCTGACCTCTTTGTTTCTCTGAAAGATCAGTTTCACCATTTCTCTCTCCTGGCAACATTTGCTTGAGTCAGCTGTTCTAGGTATTTCTTCCTATTACATATCCTAAGGACTTCTGAGGCTTCTGTGTAAGTAGCTCTTATTGTTATTACATTTTTGCCTGTTTTCACTGAGCCTTGAGGGAAGTAACAGTGAGGTGCTTTTTGAACTCTAATAAAAAATGACAAAAAAACCCAAAAAAACCCCAAAACACCACAAAACCAAAAAACCACATTACTGAAAGACTAGAGTACACTTGGGAAGTAAATTGAATAAGAACAATAATTTCCTCAGGTGCAGAAGGACAGAAGATCACAATGGTGCCTGGAAGAGAAAATTAATTTAAAAGAAGACATAGGACATAAAAATGTAACCAAAAGCTGGCTTTGAAAATTATGATGCTTATTGACAAAGTCTTCCTGAAAGCATTAAATATGAACTCAAACACAAAGGCTGACAAGATAAATTACTTATTCCAACCTTATAATAGGAACCTCTGATCTCTCCCAGAAATTTCAGTGGAAGTTAACACAGATTTTTGCAGACATAGAAAGACTAAGACCCTGGAATATATCCTATGAGCTGGGCAATATTACTTCACCTAAAGCTGTTGAGTAAGTGGTCTTATGCAAAAGACTGATTCTGTTTTAAAATCCTGTGATCACTGTTGACTAAAAAAGTTGCTTGGAAATCAACAGTAGTGCTCAGAATTCTTTACAAGGCTAAGTGTAAAGATATTAGATCATACTGCAAAGTGCGATCAGTTTGTATTACAAGGCTCAGAACTACTCAAAATTCAATAGTCTGGTTGGCTCAAGGTTATTATGTCTCAAAGCCAAAGTGGTTATAATAAAAGCTTCAGACATCATACTTTGACAGATCTGGCCTCTAAATTAAATTATAGAGAAATATTAGAGAAATATGGAGACATTTGCATTCTTGATCCTTTTGATAATACACATTTCATAGAAGGGGAAAACCAAACCAAAACAAAAAGCAAGCAAACAAAAAAAAACAACCAACCAATAACAATAAAAAATAACAAAGAGGGAAAGAAAGAAATTACTGAAAAAATATTTATTTCCCAGTCTGTCTGTATGACATCTTTCAGGGTGTTTGGCCTCCCTCGCACACAGTGAAAGCCAAGGGAAAAAAAATTCAAACCTGCCATTGAAAGGATGGATTAGATTCCAAGAAATGCAAATTTCTTTAAGTGTGTAATCTGCATTACTTAATAGAGCAGGGAACCAATTAAGAACAGTACCCTTTTCAGTTTAATTAGGCTAACTATAGGTAAGGGAATCACGCAGTAAAGGGAGGGGCATTCGGTAGAGAGACTCACTCCTGTATCTCTTCATGCCTATCTCCTTCACTGTGACAGAGCTACAGATATCTAGTGCTTAACTTTCAATCTTTTAGTGATAGAAACTAAATGAATAACAAACTTTATATTATCAAGATTTTGAATCAAAGCCATGAGGCTTTCAACCAGATCCTAAGAAGAGGGAGGGAGAAATGAGAGAGGGAGATATTGGCAAATTCCTTTTTTTCAAATCAATAACAATCTCAGTTACGTAAAATATCAGTTTGAATTTCTTTATATTCTAACATGGTCAACAAGCTCATATAGATGTTTTGTACAATAACTATAAATTTAAAAAAAATATTTACTTTGTGTTCTGAACTGTGCCAAATTATGTAATGAAGGTCAAGTTACCAAAGCTGAGAAAGACATAGAGCTGAGACAAGTGACATTTCCTTTTCAAAGATCGCCAACCAAGTGTGTGTTACATACTTTTATCATAGCTGTTCATTCTTCTTATTGGAGAGCTCTGAGTATGTGTTCTGCTTTGCTGATAGGTGCAAATGCTCAGACTAAGAGGAGATCGAAGGAGAACAAATCAAGCCCCCCCTGTCACCCATTCCCCCCAAGAAAAAACCAACAAAAAAACAGAACTATCTTTAAATATTTATAATTAATCATGAAAGGGAAAAATAATAATTAAAAACAAAACAAAACAAAACAAAACAGAGAGGAAAAGTGGAGACTTGATTCTATGCCAAAGTAAATAAAAAGAAGGCACAACCCCCAGATCAAATCAATAGTCAGCTTTAACAGTTAGGTAAAATCTGTATCCCCATTTTATCATAATACTTGGCAGTATCATAATTTTTAATCTGCTTATGCTGAGAACACAACTTTGAGGAAAGTAAGCAATTTCTACAGATGGATAAAAGACCTTTTCACTTATGTTTATTGCGAGAGCATTGAAGAAGTATTTTTCTTTCCTTCAGCATTTTAACTTTTACCTTTCTGTCCCTTCCACTGGTTTTATGGTCAGAATATCTCATGATCTCCTCAAATTTTCTCTCAAACAACAGAGGCCCCATAGATTCTTACAAGCTTCCTAGTTTTCTTCACCGTTAGCATTAATACCCACATAAATAGGCAATTTATGCTCAAAAGGCTTATCAGAGTACAAGATGGCACTGACAGTGCCTGGGGGAAGAGATCAGGTTGGTCAAATTGCTTTATCTCTCATTGCTATATGGGAGATACAATACTCCGATAGCACAAGCTTCCCCTTCTTTTACTTCCTATCAGCAATGCCTCTGAGCCTCAGGATTGTACACATAGTAATTTTAAATTTTAAAGGATCAGCTTTTACTTCCATTTACAGAGTAGAATAATTCTTGATTGCATGGGAAGTGCAATTAAAAGTATAAAAAGCACATAAAAATTATTACTCCAAACAGCATTCACATTCATGCACACCTTGCTCGCCTGCTTCTCATCCTGAGCTTTTTTATTAATTAGAGGTTATCAGTAAAGTGCTCAGATCTTTAGCATAAATGTATGCCTTTGATCTTGTACACATTTTATACTGTACGGTGTTTATTAGCCAACTGGCAAGATTAGATAACCAAAATCACGAACTCTAATCCAAAGTTACTTCCTCTTTAACTTTCTGAGAAAAGAAGCCATGCAAATAAGGAACCACACAAGAATGCCTTATTTCACCTTGTAATAACAATACTGCTGTCAATACCAAAGGCAGCAGTATGCATATTTTTTCCCTTCTTTGCCTGCTGAAAATATACATTCCTATTTGTAACATTAGCCATACTGTTGGTAAAATATTTAATCAGGTTTCTCATTCTCGGACAATTAAAATTCATAGAACCTGCTTTGGTATAGAAGCTTCAAAAGAACACCTGAATTACTTATCTTGAGAGAGAAACTTTGTTTCCTGTAGTGTGAAACTTTGTGTTGGAGCTAGACCTCTGCTAATATAATTTCCACAGCTATTAAGAATCAGTATATGCCAGATTGCAGTTCTATCTGACTGTGCAAGACATGACAGAGAGTTTAAGAAAAAAAAAATCGCCAGTGATGGCTTTTCAGTTCAAGTGTTTCAACCAAGATATGCAGGACAGGGAAAAAAAAAAAATTGAGTGGTTTTATAACTGATTCTCTCTTTAATCTCTCACCAAGTGGACCTGTGATTCAAAATAGGAATAAAGATTTCCAGTCCTCAAGAAAGACATCCAGATGCACATCAACAGCATTCAGCATTCAGAGGGCAGCTGGTAAACTGGATTGTATTCTTTTTGAAAAGCACTATGACAAAGTTGTTTATTCAGCAAAACAAACTGTTCCCTGTGTCCATTAACAAGGCTGGCTTTGTGCAGCACGGACTTCTGCAGAGCTGATTCCTGTTTGGAACCATTTCACACTAATTAGAAATAAGAGAAAAGGCTGTGTTCATAAACAACCAAACTCAAGACCTCTTTCAAATCACTCGTTCTCAGAGTTAACTCAGTTGTAACCCTCTATGAATAACAGAATTGCACAAACAGCATAGGTGAAAATATATTCTAAATAATTCTTAGCTTGCTGTGCAAATGCAAATGCAAATTTTATTGAATAATACCTAAGTCATATGAAATTATGAACTGTGAATTGCTGTACAGCTCCATCTTCTAAGGCTACAACCACAGTGATTTTTGAAGTGCTTAGTAACACCAAGAGTATGTGATCAATAAAAGAGTTTCTCTCATGAAAGCAATTAAATATCTGAATGATACAGTAAATATGAGTATAGTTCTGTGTTGTACTTATATTTTATTATTATGGAATACTGCATAATCAACAACATAGAGATAGAAATATCAAAAATATTTTTATCTGGAGAAGAAAAGATAATAAAATAGAGAAAGTTCATCATTAAGAGTGCAAAAAAGTTATATGTTGAAATATTAAAATATAAACCTGACATTATCCATTAGGAAGTGTTTTCTGGGAACAACAATGTACTAGGAAGGCTTATTTCTAATTGCTATAGGCATCTTGTACTTCAGGCAGCATTTGCTCATGGAAATAATCCTTCTTAAATCCATGGGTCTACTTGCATGTAGCCATGTCCTTGGCATGGAAGTGCCAGATGTCATAATCAGGGCTGCAGTGATAAGCACTAGTGCTTCTCAGCTCTCTGTGTGGTGGCAATGTGTTACACATGAGATATGTTAATTTACAATGTTTTCTACTATCAGTTATGACAAAATAAAATTATATAGCTAGGACATAAAAATTTGACATAAAATTTTTCAGCATTCTACACTTTTCTGATTTTCTCATAAAACTCAGTCACTTAGATGGAAATAGCAAAAGTACATGCTTCAGAATACATTTGAAAAAGAGAGAAATTCTAAACCTATTTAGAAAAAATACATTCAACTCCCACCACAAAACATCTTGCAAATTCCTTGGCATGAATCCAGTAGTTTTCTATGTAATTGAGTCTAATTTCTAAATACTGAGAAAACAACAACAAGCTAAGTGAAGAAAACAAATTTCTTCAGGTCACTGGAGAAAGTTTAGCATGTGATTCAATTTCTGTATATAGGATTTTTTTTCTAAAATCAAGTCCTGAATCTAAGATCTAGAAAGAATTATGTTTCTTGTACCTGCATAATAAATGCATAATAAACATCAAATACAAATGAGAAACACAAGTTGGAAGAAAAAGAAAACCAGCCAAGAAAGACGTTGCTCTCTCAAGTCAACATGAAGCACTCCTCAGTGTTTTCATCTCTTATTTACAATATCATCCTTATTGAACCTTGTTCTTAAGGAAATAAAGATTTACACAATAGCTCCTATGATAAAAATATTGTTGTATTGCATGGGACTTGTGGTCTAAATTTCAGCATTTCTTCAAAATTAGTGGAGGACCAGTTCTGTTTCTTAATCAGCATGCATCTCTCCTTTGCTTTACTTGATAATAAAACTGACCCTTTCAACACCTTGTCAAAATGAACTCAGTTTCCTTTTAAGGGCCATAGAGAACTGGAATAATTTTTAGTTCCCACATCCTGTGATTGAAAAGACAGTTCTAACTACATCAGCTTGGTTTTTAATGGACAGACTGAACTGAGGACACAATATATTGCTTCTCTAAGGATTGCAATAAATTAATTCTAAACATACTGAATGTCTAAAATTATCAGCATTAATTCAAACAATAAAATATTTTGCAAGTAGGAACTGTTTCTTGTTTTCACAAATATAAGTCCATATTTAATTCTCAAATACTGAAGGAACAGCCTTTTCTGCAAATTACTCTCATGTCTCTAAATAGTGAAAAGCATTAGAGATGATCAACCCATGTTCTTTCAACCCAATTTTCCAGATAACATAATAAATTAATAGTAGTAATTTTCAAACACAAAAGCCCAACCTAATTTCACTAGGGTCATGCAGTTCAAATGTCTTTTTTATGCTTTGAGGAATTAAAAGCATCAAAGCACAAAAGGTTTTTGGTACTTCCTAGGAATTTTTTTGTTTGTTTTCTGTAAAAGTTTGGGATATATGTTACAGCTTATTGTTTCTAAAAACGATCAATGTAGCAGAAGTCTTTTTGTAGATATTTTAATAGCATTTAAAAATGTTTTCTGTTTAATTTACTTTTGCTTTTAATCAGAGAGGTTTGTAATTTTGACCTCTTTGATCTTATACATTTATTTTTATTCTCATCTACTAGCTGTAGTTTATCTACTAAAAAGTACTGCAGATTCTTATCTCCATTCCACCTACATTTTTTTCCACTGCCGGATTTCATCATTTGTTTCCATTGTGCAATGCCATTACTGTATTAAATTTTTTATTTGTATTTTTTTAAAATGTGTAAGCTTCGTTTCTTCTGAAAAAAAACCAAACTCAAAAAATCAAACAAGCAAAATGTACTCATTTTTTTAAGCCTCCCCCCCCAAAAAAAAGTAAAATGAAGAAATACATTTTTTTTTAAAGTTCACATTATTGCTTTCTAAAGAATGCTCTGAAGCAAGGATCCCCACAATGCAAAAAGTAGATTGATAGTACACAACTATAACTGAAATACAATAAAGCAAGTAGTCTTATCAATAACTGCATCCCCTCTTTTATATATTTTTGTTTGTATAAAGATGAAAAGAGAAAGTATTTGCAGACTTTCTAAAACACCATTTTGCCAGCTGCATTTAACTTTGTTGTCTGTGACCAGTGGACACCCTACAAAGTTTTTCCCTTTTCAAAAATGTTGACCCAAAAGCAATACTACTAAAAATGGTATCATCAGGTGGTCAGAAATCTGTGGTCAGTTCTATTTCTGATACTTTTGAAAACACTGTCCCCTACTGGTTGTGATTTTGAAACTGAAGACTCCTGAATATTCTAATGACAGGTCTCCAAGGGCAGGTAAATACCGAATGAAAAACTTTTGTGAAGAGGAAAAGCATTCATTATTTTTAATTTAGATATATATACTTGTTCTATGATTAATATGTACAACCTTCTCAGATAGCAATAACCATTCATTTAATTTCTTTTTTTTTTTTTTTCCCTAGAAACAGCAAGCCACAAAGCCTTTCCAACTCCAGACTGTGAACTTCCAGTTTTATCCCATATTGTAGCATGAGAATCATACTATAAGAAACTAGCTAGTTTACAAACAGGTAGGAAAAAGATATAGTTAGCTCTAAAGGATGGTAGTTCAGAGACACCAAGACCCCAGTTTTCAAGCTACTTTTCAACTATTTTTTATCAGGCATTTGATACACGAGGGAAAACATGGAGCAGCAAAGGGACAGAATTTTAAGGCTCTTAGATGAAAATCTGTGGAAATGACCACAGCCTTTTATCAAGAAATGGCCCATGTAAGGATAAGGTACACAATGTTTTCATAACTGCCTAGCCTGAACAGTATAGAGTCTCTATGGATGGTCAGATTTACTAATAAAAAAAAGCTGTATGTATTTCACATTCAGGTGCTTTTTATTTGTTATTGTCACCTCTTTACTACTATTATCTTTCACTTACCACCTGGTCTTGGCCTCAAATTGGAGAATAAATCATCGGGAGATCTGCTAGTTCTGAAGGCAGTCTTCAAATCTCTCCTATGAAGCTTTTGTGCAAAAACTAAATGAAGAGCTTGAGCATTTTCATGTCCTTGTTCACTCAGTGCAGAGTTTCAGTGCAGTTTTCTAATGGCCCATCTAAACTACAATTCTCCATTTTCATGGCACATACATGGATAGAAACGGAACCAGTTTTCATCATGTGGATGACTTTTCCTATTGATTATATTAAAGTTACCAGGCAGTCCTATTAGAGGAAAAGCATGTATAAATACAGATCAGTTACGTTCCTCCTGACTATCAAATGCTCTCCCTGATCTAATTATTTTCTGCCTTTTACAGGATGCCAGTTCATTATACCACCAAAAATCCAGTTTCTGACATGAAAATTGGTTTAAGACCACTATTTCCCGTTCTTTGTTAACTGAATACACTTTGCTCAGAATAAAAGTAATAGAAAAAAGTACTGGCTGCATATAACTCCTTTGTTAGTGCTTTTGAACTCCCTAGTTGTGGACTACAAAGAGGCCAGCGCGCTGCCTCTCACCACCACAGAACAGAAGAGCTGAGCGGTGCTTTTTTTTTTTTTTTTTTTTTTTTTTCCCCAATCTTGATATACAGGATACGTTACTGAGTACCTATAAAAAGGTTTGTGAACCTTGATGGAAATCAGAGGTGAAAATGACAGTTCAAATGTCTGGTCTGGGTTTAAAAGATCTATGGTAATGTATTTTTACTTAGATACTGAGAAGGAAAAAAAAAAAAAGCGCCAGCAAAGCAGTGTTCAGCAGACTCTTTCTCTGCTCTTGCCCTTTCTCTGAGCTGTCAAACCTAGGGCACTCTCTGAAAACCGAAGTGATTCTAGGCAGGTTACCAATATATGTTGTTTCTTATTATCTCCTTAGGATATTGCTAAGACACAAAGCCTATATAATTCCTTTCAGTGACAAACAATGAATCAGGATCCATGCTGCCTTGGAGAATGTATCAGTCCTGGATTTCAATACAATGGACTGGAACAGATTATTTTTTTTAAACACTTCTTATTTTATATAGAAAGCTTTATAGAACAGTTAATCAGAAGGAAAGCAAGAATATGCTGGTTAATCAATGAATATTTGAGTAGATTTTAGCAACTGATACTTATATTAAACTTTAGTTAAAAATCACAAAACTTCAGAAAGGGAATTCTTTGTTCTACTGTTTTCTGTATAACATTAACATTCCCTTAAATGAAAAACATCATGAACTCAGATGGTCTGTTTTCTTCCACTCTTCCAAATGTTTTTTACTAACATGAGATTTCTGATAAGAACAAAACCAGTTCTGTTTTGCAAAAAAAACCCAAGCAACCCTTTGAAGGGAAGTTCTTTGCTAGAAGACATCCAAACTGAAATAATTTCTAGACTATCTCTAAATTCTTATTTATTTCTGTGAACTGAAAAACTTTGTGGTGATTTTATGATCCATTGAACTCTGAAGAGGGAGAAGAACCATGAATGTCAGAGCTGGCAACTGTATATGCTGTGCAGATGCTTGTCATTCACACTAGTCATTATCCACTAAAAAAAAAAAAAGGTATGGTAATCAGTAGTAGATGTTTCCCTGTTATTCTCAATGGAGTTCCTAGCTACTGAGACTCCATACCTCTTTTGTAGATAACAGAAGAAAGGTAATCACTGTCACCACAATCATGTCCTCTCTTTAGAAGCACATGGGTGCTCTGCACAGTGTGCATTTTGAGGCAGGCACAAGTTTCAATGTCAACTTTAGATAACTTTGGAGGACTTTGGGTGCATGATTTGAGCTTAGCTTGTAGCAGAGATAGTTACAAAACTTCCAGGTCAACAACATGCAAAGTATTTGGTATCTATTATTTTCTGGGTTTAGTTCAACCCATTTGAAAGAGTACCATTTATCATTATATATACTATGCATATGTAGCCTACTGTTTGTATTGCATAGCATATAAGGATCACTATAAGGGATGAAAATGACCATGAATAGTCAGCACATATATCAGTCTTTGTATAAACACAGACCCAAACTCCAGGAGTTTATAACTGTGATTGTAGACCAACAGTGATGACTCTTTAGCACAGAGATGTTTGGAAATTAATGACAGACAAATAAGGTCTTATCTATTCAGACAACTTAATGATAATAAGCTTGTGTTCGAATTTACAGTCCACTAACTCCTCCCTACTAAGAGCACCTTTATGAGAGGTGTTTTTAAGGTAGAATAAGTTGCCTCATGCTGTTTCCTCACAGGGAGTTAATGCAGAGTAATCAGTGTACTGTAAATTTGCACCCCAGTTTACCATGGAATAACTTCCCTGAGTAGTTTGCTATTAATACAACATGTATAGGGGAATCTATGGCTAGGGCTCAGTAAATAGTACTAAAAACTATACAGGTCCTCAAAGTCTTTCATTCCTTTTTTTTTTCCACCCATCTCTGTTCATATTTTTTCTGTGGAATGAGTTCTGGTTGAAGATCTACCACATTATTTGTAAATCCTAATGATCACATGGGAAAAAAAATTAGCATCTCTAAGAAAGAAGAAATAATTCACCTTTGTGCTCATTTCCTGCTCATAAGGTGTTGTGGCATCAAATCAAGAGGTGAAAAGAGTTAAATCCTATTTTACTGAAAAACAAACTACAAAAAAAAAAAAATTATAGCAAACTCACAAAATGAAATGTCAAATTATTACAGGAGTAGACATTAACAGAAATATTATTCTCAGTATGGATAATTCACAAGTAGGCATAAAATAGAACTCAACTTGTCAGGGAGAAGATTTGAAATCTGCCTGTAGGAAAAACATGTATGCAACCAATTATTGTTAGTTTGAAATTATATTTTTTAAATGGTCCCTGTATCTTTAAAGCCACAGCTGAACAAGAATTGCTCTCTTTTGTACCACTTCAGGGAAGCATAAGCATACCCCCTAGAAAAGAGGCCATTAAAATGCAAATGTAAATTCCCAATCATGTGAACACTGGTTTTCTTTTTTTTTTTTTTTTTTTTTTTTTTTTTTTTCCCTCTCCTCAGAACCAAGATGTAAGCAAGATCAAAAGAGCAGTTGAAATGTTATATTTCAAGACAGGAAACTGAAAAAAACTAAACAGATCTGGAAAACGTACATTCCATGGTTTAACGAACGAAGTCTGGCAATTAATTAATTTCTGAAGATAGGACATTTCAACAGACAGCAAATATTTTTATTAAATAAAAATAATTCAAAAACAATCAAAACCCACACTGAAATCCATTGCTAAATGAGAATAAAAATCAATACCTTGCCTTAGATTACAAACATATAGCAAGAGGAAAACAGCAAGTGCTAGTTGACAAAGAAATAGACTTGTTTACACAAAGAAGATTTTGTATCATAAGGATACCTAAGAGGTTTTCATTACTGAGTAAACAGAACTGTCAGACTCAGCTTTCTGACAGAAGGAAACAGCTCTGAGAAGATAACACACTAAAATTTAAAGAAGGGCATGTTTTGTGGTTTTCTTCTCTCTCTTTTAAGAATATTTCACATTTCGCATTCCACTGGACTTGCCTGCTGGGAGAAAGCAGAAGGCATAGCAGGAAAAGTTTTGTGGCACCCAGAGTATGTGTACAACTAAGCACAAGAGTATTCCCTGGAGGAACCACAGCTCTCTAATCTTTCACAGACTCACCACAGTTGTGAAAATTGCAGCATGCACTTCTCCAGGGGCTGTTGGAGAAAGTGAAGTGATTTTTGTCTCCCGTCCTGAGCCACTGAACAAACTGGCCAGTGAGGGCAAAGCAGCTGAAGAGGTTACAGATTTTCTTTGCAGACCTGTTTTGAACCACAAGTGCTGTACAGGATGCAGGAATGAGTGACCAGGTTCAGATATAAAGTTTCAGAGAAAGATCCTTAGGTGACGTCCAGGTACAAGAAACGCAAGCTCATTAGGCTCCAGGCTACATAAGAACCCTACTGTAGATAGATGTCTTGATCAAAAATTACATGGTTTGGTTTTTTGCAAATTTTCATATTGACACTCAGGGTATATCAGCTTGGTTTGGTTTGCTTTGGTTTAATATCATATAATTTATATGATATTAAATTTATATTAATATCACATAATTTGGAACTCCCTGGTATGTGAGGACAACAAAGGAAGAAAAGCTAAATAAGGATTCTGGAGAATGTTGTAATTGTTACCAACTGTTACCAAACTGCTCTACCTACTGAAAAAAGAAAGAAGATAAAAAAAGAATAGATGTTAAAAAAAATCTGAAATGCAGAATCACGTAGGTTGGGTAGGTTTATGAGATATTTTTCATAGAATGTTATGGTCAATAGGGCTATTGAGTTCATAACAGACCATATGTAACATCCTTTTTTAGTCTGCATTATGACCATGTTCTATATGGCCAGTATCCAGTTCAAAACAACCTTATCTAAAGGTTTGGAATGGGCTTCCTGTATGGGCATACATTCATGACTTGGCTTCACAAACAAAGATTTCAGAAGGTCTCTCTCCTCACGCTTCCTGCAAGCACACTGATGACTGATGAGGCCGATGCGGGACAGGCAGTGCAGCTTCAAAAGGCACAGCAGAAAGTGTCCTGTGAGGGGACAGCCAAGGCACGGTTCTTTCTGCTCTTTTCTCCTCCAGAATGATTCTATGTGTGTTCCCAAAGGAGGCAGAAGTGTTATGGATGGTGTCTCCATGTCTCCCAACTGGAGGCCAGATAGCACTAATGGCAGTCAATATGAACAAAGCTGAGGGGTTGTTTCAGGGAGTCCTTGTATCTCCTCTCCGGGGCTCCTCTGTTGTGGCAGCCGGTGGCATGTTCACTATTAGAGAAGAGCAAAAAGACAACTAGAAAAAGGCAGAGATTCCTATGCTTACAGTGGTTGAAAGATACGTAATTGCATATATAGTTAGAGAGACAGACACACACGTACATAAAGCTATGCATTTTTAAGGACTCCACTTGGAATAATAAAACTGAATAAATCTCTGTACTGATATAAAGAACATCAAAACAGGTTTTCAGCAAAAGTAAAACAAAGGTATTATGTCCAAAAACATTTGTGAGAAAGGGAAGAGAAAGCAAAACGCATTGCTTGTCTCTGCCGTATAATCACCTCCAGGTGAATGACAGATAATAAATACTCTCAACTGTGTTGACTTTTGTAGTGCTCTGGACATTTTTCATTTGCTCTTGCCTCACTGATAATTTACTTGACCCAAGGGACCATTAAAGTCAGTGGAATTGCCCCAGAATTGAATTCTGAATCCAGTTCAATTTCTCCTTTGCACCATTTATAATGGCTTCAGATGATAACAGTCCTTCATATGAGTAAATGCTTTTGTTAACCTACTTACTGTTATTAAATGTTCTCTTCATTACCCTAGCATGCATGATTTTCGAATCAACCTAATAGATACACTGTGTTTATTGTACCCACAGCACTAAGTGTTAAGAATTAATAGGGATTTCATGTTGAATTATTATTCAGCTCAAAAGCATTTTCCCTATGGGATTCTTCTTGCAAGTTATTCCATAAATAATAAAATAGGGACTGTAAACATTAATGTTGAAAGGAACTCCATTATCAGGGTTCTCAGAGAAACATTTTCTTGTCAACTCTAACACAGAGCCACAAAGTTTTTATACTCCATCAAGTCCCTTCAGTTATGTGCTAGCAGAATTAGCTGTGCTGCAAATTTCGAATACAAGTCCCAAGTACATAAAGAACCCACATCTTAATCTCCAGTCTTATAGTCACACTTATTTACAGATGTTCTTGATTAAACTGTGTAGTAGGTAGATGGTTGAAATATCTTGCTTCAGCCAATTTAGAAACATAGAATCACAGAATGGCTAGGGTTGGAAGAGACCTTAAAGATCATTTAGTTCTGACAGCCCTTCATGGGCAGGGACACCTCCCATTAGTTCAGGTTGCTCAAGGCCCCATCCAACCTGACCTTGAACACTTCCAGAGAGAGGACAGCCAAAAGTTCTCTGGGAAGACTGTTCCAGCATCTCACCACACTCAATGGAAATAATTTTTTCATAATGTCTGGCCTAAATCACCCTCTTCAAGTTTGAAACTATTTTCTCCTTTCCTCATGCTGCACACCCATGTAAATTGCCCTACCCCAGCCTGCTTGTAGGCCCCTTTCAGATACTGGAAAGCCACTATAAGGTCACCTGGGAGCCTCCTCTATTGTAGGAATAACAAAATTTTGCTCAGCATGTCAAGGAAATGTCTGAACAATATTCTAATTGCAGTAAACAAGTGTGTATTTTTTTCAAAATAAGATAGCTACAACAATGGGCTGTTACAACCACTGTCCAGTCTTAAAATAATGATCATTAGCAAATATGCCTTCTGCAGTTTATATCATCCTTTCCAAGTACATCAAATAAACAAAAGAGGTCAACCTAGGTCAACCTAGGACTCTTGATTAACATTGGATAGCTCAAGCTGAATTCAGAGTTAAACTGTACTCAAGCATGAAATTTTTTATCAAGAATAAAGTTTAGAAGAAAACAAGAACATTGCGTTAAAGTGGCTTCTACATGCAGTTAATCCCCAGAAAAGTGATGATGCAGTTGGAGCTTTAAGAGAAATAAGCATTTGTATTTGATTGTATTTTTTTGTTATCATGTGGCTTTGAGGTGGCCAAAAATACACTGCTATTCTATCTTAAACAGTGTTATCAGGAGATATATTTTGAATTATTCTGTTGTCTTTCAAAATACAACTTGCTATTTGTTATTGGTTTTTTAAAGACATATGACTGAGTTTTTGAAAGACGAAAGTATTGGAGATCTCAAAAGATTTAAAACTGCTCTCTCGTAAAACATTTACATTTATAAACTGTACCCAGGTGAATTCTGGTCTCATTCAAGAAAAAAGCAAATTCTCAATTAACTTTGATTGGAACCACGGATGGTCTTGTTGTACACCTTGACATCTACAAAAATTGTGCTTTCAACTTAATTCTGTGGTTTCTCTTCGCACTCATGTTTAGATGATCAAAGTATCTGAAGATGTCCTTCTTCCACAAAAAAAATTTAGGTGCTACCAAGCTATCTCAGAAACATATTATTCAAATATATTCATCAGACCAAGGAATCATAGAATACTCAGGAAAATAAATGATATTATACCAAATAATCTGCACTAGCCAGCCCCAGCAAAGGCTTCAATGTCAATTTATTGTCTGTTATTTTCTTACAAGCCTTAATAATTATTTTTGAAGATATGTTTTCTGCAGATAAATAAGCCACTTAAGTCTGAAAACTTAAACCTATGCAGGAATTTACTTGAAAAATCATCCAACATTCACCCTATTGCTTTGGAATACTTTTTCCTCATATCTCTAACGGAGACAACTAACAACAGTGAATGTATCCCAGCTTTTCCATGCAAACTGTAAAAACCTCTACAGATACTGGCATCCACATTCATTCCTTCAACAAAGCCCTGAAACCCTGGTATCACTTACACATCAAGCCCATAATATTAGGTTCATAATATTCTTTCAAATCCTACTATATATACAGGTATGATTTATGTGAACAAATATAAAAATGAAGTAGGCATAACTGTTTAAAAATTCTTTCTTGGAAGGATGAAGATAGTGATAAAAATCTTGTAAGGTCTCTCTAAAATTCTGAATATTTCAAATTGTTCAGAAACAATTTGAAACAACTCAACTGACTTGCCTGATACCATAGAAAACTCTTTATGTGTGGGAAGTTCAAAACTGCATGAGGACAGAGGATCACAAAATTAAATAATACATTTTTGAATAGTTATTTTGGAGCCAAATTAAATTTCCAACCACATTCTTTTATCTGTCTTTTCCACAACCTTGCTGCTTGTCTTCGTCATTTAATCAGTAGTATTTAAAATTAGGTATTTTGATGTAACAACTGTGAAAATTTATGAATTTTGTTAGGAAATGGTTTTGAGTGAAATCAGAGATTAAACACAGCAGAAATAAATTCTCCCCTCCCCAAGTACAAGGCTGCAATATTGTCTCCAGGATGATTTTTAGAGTACTTCATATAGTTATGAGGGACAAAGGACCTGCTAAAAGATGTTCATTAGTTGCTTCCCTACTCATCCAAGCCATCTCAAGTGGGCAGCACTGAAATCCTCACAGCACATAACAAAACCATGGTCTGTGTAAATGTTTCTATTTGGACATCCCATCATTGCTGTGAGAGTCCTTTAATCCTTCATTCCACAAGCACTAGATTTTATTTTATTGACATCTCTGGCTGTTTCTGAAGCTCAGGCCCTGGAGTGCCTCTCACTGACATTCAGACAGATTTTCATTCAGTGCATCTACCATTTAAGCAGTTGCTACAGAAACCTGTAAAAGATTTTAAAACTTAATCTGGGATAGAAAGTCAGTCAGCTAGTGTACACTAGTTCCAGTACATACCTAAGATCTCTCCTGTACAGCTCTACCCTTTTCATAATTCTTAGTTCCACTTTCTTTCTCTACTTTCTTTATGTCTTTATCTTATTCTTTATTGCCCCACCCTAAAACTTCTCATCTGTCATGTTTTCACCTCTCTTTCTCTTTAGGCTGACCATTATCAATGGCCAAAACAAATGTTCAAACAGTCTTCTCAAACATTTCTTATAGGCCTTCTCTCTTAAAAAAAAAAAAAAAACAAAACAGAAACAAAACTCAAACAAAACAAAAACAAACAAAAACAAAAACCAAACAAAAAAACCACCACCAAAAAACCCTTAACAAACAAACAAAAAAAGTTAAAACAAAAACAAAACACACACCAACCCAAAAAGGTAATGTGAATTTTCCTCTTCGGTGGTGTAGTTTCAGTCAATCTATCTTCCATTTTTTCCTCTCACATTTAGTCACACTTTACCAGATACATTATTCCTTTGCTCAGGTTACTCTTTATTCAATTTGTCCTGCTGTCTGTGCTTTTCACATCCTCAACCTCTCTTCCTTAACAAGTCCAATCATGCTATAACAGTAATTCTCACAAAATGTAGTGTAAATGTGTTAAATATCCAAAGAAGCATTCTGATAATTTATATTTTAAAGATATACTAAGCATCTGAAATACTAAGAATTTCAAACTGAATGCTGCATTATTCACAAACCTCTTTTTAGAGTCCTGTGATGACTCTTGTGTGTGAAACACGTGAGATCTTTTTCTATGTTAAACCATCCACTTCACCCTAACATTTTTGTTGTTGTTTTTGTTGTTGAACCATTTTGTTTCATTCTTTTGTAGCTTAGAGATATTAGTTTTTCTTTTAAAACATATTAGAAAAACCTTAATCTCTGGCATATCATAACAGTCTCCCATGTGAAAATATTAACAATGCAATAACATAATAAAATAGTTGTTTTTAAGGATGACCCTTCAGAGAAGAGTGAAAAAAGGAAACTGGTTGACCAACAGTACATCTAAAGGACCAAGATTTTGTCAAGAGTATTGATACTATGCCACTCTACCAAGCATAGGTGTCCTACGGAAAAGTGGAAGGAAAAGAATTTTCTAAAGCACAGGAAGACTCCCGTATGAGCAACTTTAGGAAACACGATAACTCTAAAATGTATCAAATAAGCAAGAAAACTTTTCTGTTTCACAAATACAAAGCTCATCAATTACAAAGATTTTACGGAAAAAATATGAATCATAGCATTTATTCCTGTACCCCCAAAATTGTCTACACTGTTGTTTTGTTTCTTTTGTTCGTTGTTTTTTTCCCTTTTCTAAAGCTAATATAACCCTGTGTATATTCTTATTGTTTGACATCGTGGGGATAGCAATTGAAAGCTCAATGTGGGAATCTGAAATACAGTATTTCAAATTGACTACCACATGCAGAGCAGCAATTGTAATATTTCTATTTCCTTTGCTGTTAGTCTAGAAATGGTAAAACTCCTGCAGGATGTCTTATCAGAGACAAACTAAAGGAAAGAGTAAGATCACCTCTGGTAAAAACAAGGATGAACATCCCTGTGCTTTATCATAAATGCTCAGAACTTCTAGCTCAATACAAAATGACTCATGAATTTCAGTAGAACATTAGGTCCTTGAAGAATAACCTTTTTTTTCCCCACTTATTTATTGCATAATGTGCATTGTGTATTCTGTATATTTCTGCTCCACAAATCATGGTATTAGTCCTCCAGAGAGAAGTCGAATGCAAAAAATGTAAATATGCCTTACATTGAAAATATTGACTGGTGGGAAGCTATTTATTCATCTGCAAATTCAGCTTCGACTAAGAAGCTCAGAAAAATTGAACATACATTTACACTTGGATGTAAATGTGTTTAAATGAGTTTATTTCACTGATAGTAGTTTCAACAGAACTTGAGGACACTAAACACTCACCGCAAAGGAAGGCTGCTTAATCTACACTTATGGAATCCAAGCAGAGACTGAAGGTACTATTAGAGAACCACAGTTCATAGAGCATACAAGGAACTAATCCTGAATTTACAGCTCCTAATCTCATGTGTTTTATGGGTATCAAGGTCAGAAAAAAAATCCAGTCAAAACTAATTTATTTGGTGGGCCACTTTGTTTCACTTTCATGGTTCTTTTTACCTCAAGAAATACAGTCTCTTTAGGTTCATATTTGGCAGACTCTACAAATAACTTGGAAAGCTTTGGTTAACTGAGAATTTTCCTTTTATGACTACAAGTCAGGCTAACTGTGACGGTAGTATGATGCCTTTAATACTTGCTTAAATAGATGGGCTATAGAATGTAAAGTGCACTAAGGATGTCAGACTGAAAATGTCAGCCAATGCATTTGAAAGTTGCAATCAGAAATAAATGTTATTTTCCTTATGTTAAATAGAAAAGAGTAAAAATGCAGCAAACTTAATCCTGACTGGCCTTCCTCAGAATTCCATGGTATGTGCCAGTTGTTGCCGTCCTCACTTGCAGTGTTTTTCATCATCTTTGACAAAAACATCGCTGTAGTCATATATTTTGACTGTCATGTGACAATTTTTGCCATGTATAGAGAAAAGTTTCAAGGTGATATGAGCCTGATTTGGTAAGCGAAACTTACTCATGGAGGTAAGTAAACTGACTGATAGTGTTCCTTACTTCAGTGATTAGAATTAAAGAGTTCACAGCTTGATCCGTAGTTAATTACTTACTTAACACAAAGAAAGAGAAATCCAATGCACATTATTATTGTCATTTTATATTCCATTTAGTGATGCATGTTACATTTATTTGCGATAATTCTAATACTACAGTTAATTATCACAACCAAATAACTTTGTTGATGTTTCTCTTTCTGGCATCAGAAAGAGAAAATAATAAAACCTGAACACAACAGAGTCTTGTTCTAGTCACTCCCAACTATCACAAGAAGTAAAACAAGAACTGTACAAATTGAAATGATAATATAATTCCTATGGTCACCTACTTCAAACTCTAAGTTCCTTCATATTTCATTCTACCCTTGCAAAAAATAAAGGCTTCTTTGGAGTAATGGTGAATATATACACCCTGTATTCTGCTTTATTACATATAAAACCATTTTAAAACATGTAGGGAAACTGTGTTCAGCACATCCAAGAGAGTCCTATTCTTTTACATTTTGACTTTCTACAGAAGGCAGTGATTTTTTTTTTCTTCCCTGAGTTTAGAAATTGCAGAGTTTCTGCAGAGTTTAAGAATTCACTTTGGTATAAAAAGGAAGCAGTTGGCTTTTCTCTTGACCCAAAGGGATTTTCTGTGCAGAGAAGTGAATATGCACTGAAACAGTATGTCAATGGCTTCAAATACTGAGGTGAGTTTTACTATAAAATGGGAGGGGTAGAGTGAGGGGGGTAATTAGGAAGATCTCAGAAGGTCAAGGTCCTATATACAAGTGGTTGAAATTCATTGGAATGAAAAAGCAAAATTGGTGTTCAGGTGACAAGAGAGACAGGAAAAGTCACACACCAGCTCTAGGACATGAACAGGGCAGCTCGAAAGCTCTTGCTGCCGGCTACCTGGAGAGTTCTTAAAGGCATGTTCATGGTTTGTTATCTATAGCAGAAGAGTTGGAGGGAGGAAAAAGAAAAATCTTAAGCTTAACGGCTAAAAATTTCTCTGAAAACCTTTCTCCCTTTTACTACTATTGAATTGAAGAAGTAGGTTTTATGTGGAAAAGGAGAAATATACCATTTATGTTAATGTGTATGCATAATACATGTCTATATAAAGACAATATACATGTATTCTTACTTACATATCTATAACTTGCATGGATTTTAATATAAGTGAATATTAGGGGGGGTTGTGTGTGGTTTTTGTTTTGGTGATTTTTCTTTTTTATCTTGAGACTGATCACTTTGCATTTCTCTTATAAGTTCTAAAGTGGTTTCTGTGCATATCATCTGAGGACCCCACCTCTGTCAAACTTCCATAATCGCACCAGGCTCTATCAAAGTCTTATTAAATTGACTGGAAAGAACTAGGATTGCTATATAATCATGACTGCATGTAGAATTTAAACCAAAATTGGTTGATATGCTTATGTGTAGGATGGTGAAGACAAAGGGGCCTCTCATTGGCAATTAAACATGTGCTGGAGCCCAGTGTTTACTTAATTTTAGAGCCAGGTATTTACTTGTGACAATACAAAGTGTCTTTTACAAAGACACAAAAGTGTCTTTTTAAACCAGAAATGTTTCTTTGCTTCCAATTAATGATATCGCTGCAGACAAAAAAGCCTAAAAATGTCAGCAAGGAAAAGTTTTCATGTAGGAGAAATAGTTGTCTTTGGATCAGATAAAAGGGAAATTTTGGAGTAACAAGAAGATGCTACACCAAAAACTTTTTCAACAATTATTTTATTCAGACTAGCTTAAAAATAATAAATAAACTTTACTTCCAGCTCCAAAATTTGTGTTGTTTTGGTTAATGGATTTTTTACTCTAAGACAAATCTGATTTTCCTCTACAGTTGGGAAGAGCAGCCTGTCAGTGGGAAGGGGACTGAGAGCACAGGAAGGGAGTAAAGAATTCAAATTCCTTGGCAGGACTCTAATCCAGGAACAAGCTGCACGGAATAGCTTTATGAGCCCTTTTTCATCTCTGGCCAGTTGATACTGAAATGAAAATGGATTGGGACAAAAGCATTGGGAAATCAGTTCTCTCTAGGGGGTTATTAATAAACTGGCTAATGCAGGTTACCCAATGAAATGGTAGGAGTCCCATCCTTGGAAACATTCAAGGTCAGGTCAGATAGGGCCGCGAGCAATTTGATCTAGCTAAAGTTGCCCACGCTCACTGCAGGGTGGTTGGACTAGATACTCCAATCCAAAATATTCTACAATTCTGAGTGAAGGCTCTGACAAGTCAAATCTAAGCTAAATTTCTTTATTGTGAGGAGAGGTTTATCTAAGGAAATAGACCATATCTGTGAGTCTACCCAACTGAAAGTAAACAAGGATTAAATAATACTATTTTATTTAGCAAATTCTCTTAGATTTTAGAAGAAATAAATTTGTCCCCTTTTCTCAATCCTGCTTTTTTACTCTGGTTTTTGATGACTGGGTGGTGTTTCTTAGTTCCCCGTTTATGAGAGGAAATACAAACAGCTCCTTGGTAATTGACCACTTTGACATTATGTTTTGCATATGTTCAGGCATTACGTTATCTCGGACTTCTTCATTATCTGAGACCTCAGATACTTCAGAGTACTTGTTTTCAGCTAAACAATTTGTTGTCAAAGTCACCTAATGTTCATAAAAGTGTACTGTTCAACTCTACAGAGGGACTATTCTGTTGCATTGAAGCAGAATGTGTTTAATGAATGTATTAAACATTTCTTTCCATTTCTATTTGCTCTAATTTCCCTCCATATATCATCAGCATTTATTGCCTCCTTAATTGCCAAGCTATGACCTTGTGGTTTGTGACCTTTTCTTTTATTTCTTTATAACCCTAAATGATTTGCACATATCATCTTTAATTGACACCTCAGTGTGACATCAGCAAATGGAGAGAAAATACACTACTGAGAGCAGCACAATGTACTATTAATTCCACCTATTATGTTCCAGAAAACCACTGAAGATGTCTGGGATTCTATAAGTGTCTTTTGCAGGGTATCTTTGGGTGGAGTGAATTATGAATTCAGCTCACTAGAAAGTCAGGACTTTTCTTAGATCAACAAATAAGTAACCAAAATCGACTTGTACACTTTGATGTAAATCACTAGTAAATTTGCATGATGGAACATGGACCCAAGGAGAGAAAGTTGGGTATTACTGTTCCCAAGGGCCTGAAGCACATTTTGTACACTTTTGCTTGGATTGTTCCTTGTTGTGTTATAAAATTTGATGCAGAGTATTCAGAGTATGAAGAATTCACACACTAGTATGTCAAAGGCTATGTCAACTTGGGAGAAAAAATAACAAAAATATCTTGAAAATCTTGATCCCCTCTTCTAAGAGTTGACTGTATAATATCATCCATGCTTTGATCAAAACAGATTTTGGACACCACCGTTTTCAAATAAATTTTGATGGGTACTGTGTCAAATAAATTCAAGCCAAAGAATGGTGTCTAAAATTTTATTCCTCAGCACAGTTGCTGGCAAGCAACAAAAATTAGGAAGATTGGGAAATACTTTCATGCTTTCTTCTCACTATAGAGAAGATATAGCAACAGCTCTGTTTTATTTAAATCTCAACAGTTTCTGGGAAGATTTTCTATTGTTGTTGCATTGAACTGCTTTGAAATTAAAAGTTCAGAAAGATTATATGAAAATGGTTTAGCAGTCTAGAAATGTGCTGTGTGAAATGTAACATTGCATACTGTTCTATGTGACCTTGCAACAGTGAGGAACAACTGGGTAGCTAAGCTACATATTTTAATACCTAGATCACTGCTTTGAAAATACAGGAAAATTCTAGTGGTGTTCGATGTGATCATCCAGGCTAACCTCTGCATTTCGTTATATACTGAGTTTGTCAGGTCTTTAGAATTAGGATAAAAAATAGCTTTTATCCTTGAATAACCAGGACAAACTGGCAGGTTTAAATCATTGGTCCCTCACAACATGAGGCTCAAGAAATAAAAAAAAAGAAAAAAAACCTGAAAGATTCATACCATGAATTAGCTATGAAGCTATAGCTATATATCTTCAGAGATATATGTTGTGCAGGAAAGATTAGTTTATGAGCCCTGGACTCTTTCAAGCAGTTCCTCGTCCTTCTTGAACCGAGGGGTCCAGATATGCTAAAAAACTACTTTTCACTCATTTGGGAAGAAAAAAACAATATGCTGAGGTATGTTGTTTTCTTTCATGTTTCAATGAGTAGGGTTTTTTGTTGATTAAATCAATGAGCCTTTCAACCACAAAATGTATGATGGAAACATTATCACAGAAACATGCCTTTTGAAGATACTATGGGTTCTTCAAAAATCTAAGTAAATAACCAGGACTGGAAGGTGAATCAAAATGCATAAAATGATCGTATAGCTTCTGCGGAGAAACTCCTACAGAGGAGCTCCCTGGGAAGAACATACTTACTGCATTTTTTTCCCTTCATAGACTTGCCTCATTTCTGAGGCAATAATGTCCTGCAGAACCTCTGACTTGTTAAAAATAATTTATAGTGAGTATAAGAATATGGTCAGGAGAAGAGTACATATGAACCCCAATGTCTGTTAGCTTTTTTAAGTGTTGCACTCTTCTTCAGGCCCAAAGCAGGCATTCCATGTCTGCACATCCCAAAGAAAGGGAGTATGTGCATATGCATAATCTTTGTCTGTTTTGGTGACTCATATTTTTTGCTGTATTGAATTAAGTGTCCATTGAATCTGAGAACATTCAAAATCAAGCAAGAAAGAGTCAGAAGCACCTTAGGGGAGTAACTTTTTGCAATTCAGCTGTCCCAGTTAAAGTCCATACAATTCCCATGAGCCAGAGAGAAAAATACTGTTCTTTCCCATGGAAATACCGAAGATCTATGTAGCCCTAAAATGTATTCTTGGTCTGCCCAACATCAATTATTTTCATCTTCAAAGTTTCTATCACACAACCTGTCAAATGACCAGTTCACAGTTCCACTGATTGCAGCATTCTAATTTTTTCTATTCAAGATGCTACAGTTGCTTAATATTTAACTGATAAAAACTTGTAGATAGTCTAAGGGGCTTCAATTAGAAAGAAAATGTAAGGTGATGTATGAAACTTTACTTTTCTCATAACCAGTCTGTGATTTGTTTTTTTATCTGTCTTGAATGTAGTAGTAATTCCTTATGAAAAATTGCACAGATTTTAAAAAAATCTAAAATTTTATATTTAAGAGCCAGCAGTTTTTTCTTCATTCTAGAGCTTTAGCAGCCTACTTTGACTTTTGGTTTTCATGTGTTTACACTTTGTTGTTTCTGTCTGTATTTCTTTCTGCTCATTAAAACAGCAACTTAGATAATTGTAGGTACTTCAGCCAGGTCTACTTTCCACCTCGTTGCAATCTCCTGGAGACAGAACACATTTTCAAAGAGCTTAGTTGTCCAGTTTCTAGCTTGAAAAAACTGTATCCGTGAGCTGATTAGACATTGCTGCTTATCTTCCCGCTGCTTTCAAGCCAGTGCAGGTCCCTTAGTGAAAGCATCACAGTAGGTAATTGGAGAGTGAAAACAGTGCAATCTGAGTGGAGATCCCTAAAACTTTTTAAAATAGAAAAATGCCTGAAGTCTAAATTGCTCAATGAAAAAGTTAATAAGACTAAAGACCTTCAGGCGTTCTAAAAATTATTCCTCTGCAGTACTCTGATCTCAGCTGGATTACCTCGCACTGTGTCTGTAAACCATCAGGCATGTTTAGGTGCAGAACAACTCACCTTCAATGTTTCTGTTTACGTCTGAGGGAAATTCACTTGCCTACTGTGCCAGTTAAACACAGCTGGGAGCCCAAAGGAAGTGAGAACAGTAACTGATGGAAGAACTAGAGGAGACAGAAGAGCAGTTTTTAGGGGATAATCTATCTATTTAGGTTTTTTTTTTTGTTCACAGCCAGTCTTTCTGGATCTCTGAAATTTACAGAAAAATGTAATCTGTACATTAGAATTCATTATATGAACACACAACAAACAAAACAAGCAAGGGCTTAATTCCCTTTGCGTGGACTAATCTTTCATATGAGTTGATTTATTCACAACTTAGGTCATGAGGTTTCATCACTTATTACCCATAACACATAACTCTTGCACCTATATGCAAAATTATAGAGCAGATAATTTTGAGTGCCATTTCACAGCATGTGCAGGACAACCAGGTGATCAGGCCCAGTCAGCATGGGTTCATGATGAACCTAATCTCCTTCTATCACACACTTAATTGAAGAGAGAGAGTCTAAGGATGTTGTTTACTTGGACTTTAGTAAAGCCTTGACACTGTTTCTCACAAGAGGCTGCTCATTGCTTGGATGAATGTACTCTCTGTTAGGCGAAAAACTGGCCTGCTGGCCAGGCTCAGACAATTGTTGTGAATGGAGATAGAACCAACTGTTCACTGGTCACAAGTGGTGTCCTCTAGATCTCGGTGTCAGGGCCAGTTTCCTATCTTTATCCTCAATCTGGAAGAAGGGATCGATTGCACTCTCAGTAAGTTTGCAGATGGCACCAAGCAGAGAAGGAGCATTGATCTTCTTGAGAGTTGGAAGGTTCTACAGAAGGACCTAGAGAGGTTGGATTGATGGTCTGAGGCCAGCTGTACACCGTTCAACAATGCCAAGTGCAAGGTTCTGCATTTAGGTCAAAAAATTCTGTGGCAATGCTACAGCCATGGGGAAGATTCCCTGGAAAACTGCCCCATAGAAAAGTATCCGAATGTGTTGATTCACAACAGCTCCAAAGTGAGCCATCAGTGTGCCCAGGTGGCCAAGGCCAACAGCATGGCTTGTATCACCAATAGTGTGGCCAGCAGAAGAAGGGAAGTAATTATCCTCCTGTACTAGGCACAGGTGAGGCCACAGCTCCAATACTGTGTTCAGTTCTGGGCCCATCACTACAAGAAGGAAATGGAGGTACTGGAGCCAAGCCATTGAAAGGCAACGAATCTGGTGAAGGATCCAGAGCACTATTCTTATGAGGAGAGGCTGAGGGAACTGAGTTTTTTTAGTTTGGAGAAAAGGTGGCTGAGGGCAGACCCTACTGCTCACTCGAAATACCCAGAAGGAGGCCATAGAGAGTTGTGTGTTGGCCTCTTCTCCCCAGTAAAAAGTGATGGGATGTGTGGAAACTGTCTTAAGTTGTGCCAGGGGAGGTTTAGATTAGATATTAGAAGCATCTTCTTTACTGAAAGGGAAATTAAACACTGGAACATGCTTCCCAGGGAGGTAGCTAAATCACCGTCCCTGGAGGTGTTTAAAGACATGTAAAAGTGGTCTTTAGAACCAACACAGACTTTTAGGATACAGACTAGATGCTATGATCTTAAAGGTCCTTTTCAATCAAAACAGTTCTATGATAGTGCTCATGCTATCTCATCAGTCCTGATGCTGATGTCCTCTGTATCACACTGGGAAGCACAAAAGCCTCAGATGACCAGCTGCTGTTGGATCTACTTCAAAAGCTTTTTGGACAAGCTGACCTTTTTTTACCTTCCAGAATGGAAGTATGGTCTACAGCTTTTCAAAGAACTAGCATTCTGATAAAACTGCCAGACAATCAGTATGCAAAAATGATGGCAGCAGAATATGGTGATACTCAGGTCATAATGGCTGCATAGTGGCTTTCTAGCTCTTTCTGGCCAGCTTCTACATGGTGCTCCTGCTTAGACCTAATGCAAACTCTCCCAGAGAACATCAGGCCTTGTGTGAGTTGTGTTAGATAAAATCAGAGCATGAGTTAGGCAAACAGTCACAGTCATGAATTATCTTTGCTGCTATACAGAAAACCTTGTTAAACCAAAGCAAATTCTGACCCACTCAGTTTTTTTCACTGACATGCAGATTCTTTCATCCTTAGGCAGGGTAGTACTTTATAGCTTCTAGTAGATTTGAGAAAACCATTGTGCATTCTAAGTGCAACATTGGCTTTTTGCATTCAATCAACAAAATAAAATGAAAGCTTGATTGAGTTGAATCAAAGCTGGGATGTAGATTTAAATTCCGTTCCCAATGTCTTAAAAAATAAAGACATGGCAGCTCTATTCTGTGGAACAGAAAGTGGCTAGAAAGAATTTTAGGAAAAGTAAAGAAGTTCTGGTTACGTTCACATTCAAATTTTGAGCTCCCTCAGGAGAACTTTTACAGTAGAGGCAGAATTCAGACATTCTGTCTACTTCTCAGTCATTTTTTCTTTCCTCACATAGTAAAACAATTATTTATTCTCTGTCTAGATAATATCATAATCTATTTTTCAAGGGAGGAAATGAAGAGAAAGCAAACTTCCTGTCTTCAGGAGATATACATGAGCTTTCTCTCCCTCCATTCTGTATTATTGAACAGAATCTCTGTTAGAATGCTACATGTTTGAAAATGTTGATCTGGGTAAAATGTAGAAATGGATATGGTAATGAAACTTCCAGAACAGCTTGTTTGAACTTGTTTTGATTTCTAGATTATCTCAAAAAAATGTATCTGTTACAAGATACATACCTCAATGCCTACTTTTTTTGTTGAAAGTCTAATTGATGCTAGTTACAAAAGTTGACATGAAGGCTAAGTAGTTCTAACTCTCATAGAGCAGGGTAAATAATCATTGCCGTGGTTTGAGCCAGGATAGAGCCAATCTCCTGTCTTGTAATTTTGCTTTCATCTAAGTCTCTCCTACTTTGCTGCTGAAATTGACAGCAAATGTCCCAGCCAGTGTCTGTTTCTAAGACTGGTAATGGCCAAAGTTTATAGCTACAGATAGAGAATGGTATGCAGAACCAAGGCCACTCCTCAGTTCTGAGGAATATCTTATGTTTTAGAAAGACAAAGGCAGTAAAGGGGACAAACTTGCAACTCTCCTTTGCGGAGGAGCAGACAAGACAGGTGACCAAAATCAACCAAATAGAGTATTCCGTCACATATGAATTGTACGCGCTATAAACTTGAGACATCATGATGGTCAAGTCCTTTTGCCCTTCCCTTTTGTCCTTCTTCTTGCTTTTTTCCAGCATCCTGGGAGAGTTTCTTCTATTTGTGTAGCTGTGGTCCCAATACATGTCATCCTGAATTCATCTGCTCCTGCCTTCAGCTCCAGACTGGTGTTGACTCCAGGAGTCCATCCTGGATTTTCCAGGACTGGCCTGCAGCCTCAGTAGTGATGGGAGCATTACTGGGGAGGGGAAGGGGGAGAAAGATGGCATGGTTTTTATAAATATTTTCATATTTTTAATAGTTTTTCCTTTTTTATAATTACTGTTTCATTAAAGCTGTGTAGTCTAGTTTTCAATGTGTAAGTCTCTCTTTCTTGTTCTCTCCCTTTTCTTTATCAGGGAAGGAGATTAATAGAGAGCATCTGCCATGTGGTTAATTGCCAGATCAGTGTTAAACCATGACAACTGTGTTTATTTAGCAGTTCTTATACAATGGATCTGACCCACAGTCTGAATTGTGGTGGTTTAGTAACCTAAGTACATCAAAGAAATTCCCATTCTATTCTGCATAACAAATCTACATTTAATAAAACACTATTTTATATCCGATAACAATCCATAACAAAGCATATGAGAACTGATGAATCCAGATATACTGTTTTGCTATTGCACAACTGTTACTGCACCTGGCAAGACTAATAAAGCACCTGGCTGATATGTTGAAGTGGAGGTCTTACATTGCTTTACAAGTATTGCAATGTAGAGAAACTGGAGGATGCACTTGAGTGAAAGAATTATGAAGTGTTAATAGCTGGTACTGCTAACAGCTAACAGCTTACAGAATTAAAATGAAACAAAATAAACAAGCAAACAAACAAAAATGTAAAAGAGGAAACCAATGTTGACTGTGGAGTATTAAATGTACATACCTAAATCCACCTCTACAAAGTGATAAAAGCCTTTTGTGTTTAGACACACACAAAGAACAGTTGCAACTAGAAAAGCTTAACTGACAATAAGTTTTTAAGTAGACTAACAAGTTCTTCCCCAGTCTACAAAAAACCTCAGCAATATATTAGTAATTTCTAGGGCTTTTCTTTAGTGCCCAGTTTCTTTACCCAAAGATACATACTGACCCAAAAGAATTTCCCTAGCTGACAATGTATAAACTAACAAATGGCTGAAGATAAGCAATAACTTCCATCTATCTATCCCCTGTTATACAAGGAGATTGAGTCCTTTTCTGAAGGACTCCCTTAATCTTGCACCTTTTCTCAACACAAAAATAACAGAGGCCTTTGAAAAGGAAGCAGATTGTTTCCCTGTGTCCAGTTGTGTAAATATATAGCTAGTTAGAGCTATTCATTTCTTATGTATCTTATCCTTTTTCTTTTAAGACTTTGGCTGGATTCTGATTGTAATCTCAAGTTTCAGCATCTTTTCTAAATATCATTTGACTAGTGGGCTTGAATATAAACTAAGATTTTTTCTTCAGTGACTGTGACTGGCTATTGTAAGAGTAATTTGTACTTCCTTCCTGCCTCATATCCTGATCACTTGCTGTATGTCCTCCAGCAACACAAAATGTTCTCTACAAAATAACAACACTTAATTTTCATAAACTTTAAACAGTCAGATCCAGACTGCTTAGGATAGCATAACAATGCATTACATTGAAAATGTAAATTTAAGCAAAATTCACGTTCTGGTTAAAGATGAACACAGCTCTGTCCTATGCCATTTGAGGGAGACAACTAGCTTTACCACATCCTAAACTTGTGATATACATCAGGTTTACCCTGCAGCATGTTATTCAGTGTCTTCATGACTAAAAGGCAACACATCTAATCAGCTACAGTGGTCTGAAATAAACAACTGCCCACAAGACAGCATTTATTATATATTCCTACTCCAAGGTGAAAGGCAGCAATAGATGTTCCCAAAAGCTGAAATATCCTGACTCTGCTATTCTTACCCATATACCTTCTGGGCATTCATACCTATTTCTATCCTGTACCTTCAAAGCTCTAAACCCTAGCTGACAGTAGTTTGTCTTCACTGCTCAGCAGCAACAGTTCTGCTGTGCTAGTGCTTTCTCTACTCTTTTACATTTTTTATTAAACCATCTAGTATTGGGTATCAAACTGACCTTATATAAAAATATCAGAACTTTGTGGCAGCTGTGTGTAAGGGAAGTAAAAATTAATTTAAATTTTGCAAACTTTGAAAGAAAAATTTCTTTCACAGATCAGCATGGAGCAAATACTTTATCAACAAGTGATTTGATTCATAAAATCATAGTTTAATTACTAGAAATCTAGCACATTGAAGACAAGCTGGAATGACTAACTGAAGTATTTTTATCTAAAAGCATATAGAACAGCAGGAAAAGTAAAGGAGGGTAAAAAAATTAGTTCACTATGTGCTGGAGTACCTAGAAATTGAAATCAAGCTATTCAGGGAAGAACAGAAGGTAGATGGAGAAAGCATCTCTTGTAACTGAACATGGAAGCTGAATACAAACATGGAGATTCAAAAAGTCATGCCTGCTTAAATGTTAAGACATGCTAACGACAGATAAAAATCTCTGAGAAGCAGCGTCCCATGCAATTGATTTCTCATAGTTATTTATATAAAATCTGCTTAACAACAATTAGGGTAAAGTAGTTATATCCGTTATAAAGAAACTAAAAGACAACTGTTTAAAAGCTCTCTTTTTAGTTCACTGGAATTTATGTTATTTTTTTCTGTTGTAATGCCCTTTGACTAGCACTAAGTCTGAGCACTTAAGCATGAAAAAATTTTATTGGTGTTGAAGGCAGAAACATATTTATTTCTTGTATGCATCCTAAAGCTGAGAACAAGGGATAAACTACAAATCCGGGAAATGGTATCTATAACAGCAGTTAGAGAGAGGGGTCCAGTCTCTTCTAAAATGTGTTCTGCCTAGAGGAATTTTTAGCATAGAATTATAATGATTTATGTTTCACTAGGCTCATAAAACATGGGTACTGTCATTAATAATTGCTGGCAGATCTAATTACAGTTCTGTAGTTAAATATAGACCTTATTTACATTAAGATAAGTGAGTAGGGTATCGTTTTACCTGACAGGTCAAAGAAGAACATTGTTCTGAAGATGGCAACTTAAAGGTTTGTTGTGTTTGATGCTTGAGTTAATATGTCAGTATCCCATTTCTCAGAATGGTTTAGGTTGTTAATCTACACAAGCAAAACTATTGAGAAGCATCAATTACTTTAGGTAAGGTAAATGCATTTATTTAAAAATAATTATATGAAATACGATGTTTTTATCTGTGTCCTTTAAATATCAACTAGTCAAAATAAGACTGTCAACCAAATACTTTGTAGACATTTGTTAATAGATATTTATTGTCATAAACAATGAATAAACATTGCTACTTACTATTTTAATTATTTTCTCTAGTTATACAGACATTTACCATTACAGATATGCTAGCTGTTTCTGTTTTATGTTCTACAGAAACTCATCTTCTTCATAAAAAAAATCCAAAACAAAAAAACAAACAAAAAAAACCCAAAGTAAATAAAACAAACAAAAAAACCACCACAAAAACAAAAACAAAACAAAAAACCCAAATAAATGTTAAAGAGATTTTTTTTTCCAGTAAGTAGAAAGATATTGCATGGAAAGGTGAATAAAGTCTAAGAATTAATGTGTTTCAGATCCTCGAACAGATAGAATTAGTCACCAAGATAAGAAATTTGTAATTTGTCTGTTTGGAATGTGTAATGAAAGTAAGTGCTTAGAATTTTCCTTTGTCATGCTGTAGCACCTTTGAATGTCAGATCACACATCCTTCAGTTGGTACCAAGAAAATGAAGAGCACAAGGTGGCTGACCATAAGCATTTTGAGTGATTGCTTGTTGCATATCTTTTTAGGTGATTGCTTGGCCAAGGCACAGCATAATTGAGTTCCTCAGTGGTTTATTCTCACCATTACTATCTCACAGAGCTCTTCTAGTATTTACACTGATTAGAAATTCAGCCAAATTTCACTGTGTAGCATTGGCAATGTAGAAAAATTTGAAGGTCCTTTAAAAATTGATTAAATTTTGCGGGCAATGTAAGAATAATAAATGTATCATGCTGTTAAAACCTACCATTTCAACTTGTTTCTTATTTTTTGTTTCTTGTGACTTGTCATGTGTAAGTTTAAAAGCATGTGCTCTAGTAGAATTTAAAATGTAATTCCTTCATTTTATCTGTGGACATAGCCAAATATCCAGCTCTCAGAAAAAAAAAATATATTTTTATTACTTTTATTTTAAAATTGTAATGGAGCTTAGAAGAAATCCATCTGCAAACTTCGTTGAGCTATTTAAAAGGTGAACTACCTTAAACTAAGTGTCTGAATTTTCAGCCTTAATACTCTTTTAGCCCAATTCTCTGACTTCAGTATACAGATAGAAGGGAAATATTGGGTGTTGTCATAAGTGGTAGTCATTGTTCTTTCTCTTAGTATGAGCATATTCATCCAGGTATATGTATCCTGTTTTCTGGATAGTTTTTGCTATCTTGCACCTGGTCTGGGACAATCCCGAACAGAAAATGGGTTGAGAACAACCTTGAGGAGAAGGTCATGGAGGTGTTGGTTGATGAGCAGTTCAACATGGACTGACAAAGCATGCTTGCAGTCCAGAAGGCCAACCATGTCTTGGGCTGCACTAAAAGAAGTGTAGACATTGGGTGAGGGATTCTTCCCATCTACTCCGCTCTCATGAGACCCCAGCTGGAGTACTGGCTTTGGTTCTGGAGTCCCCCAGCACAGGAAGGACATGGAGCTTTTGGACCAGGTCTAGAGGAGGACCATGAAGATGATCAGAGAGCTGGAGCACTTCTCCTATAAGGACAAGGTGGGATTGTTGATTTTGTTCAACCTGGAGAAGAGAGGTCTCCATGAAGACTTATTGCAGCCTTCCAGGACCAGAAACAGGTCTACAGGAGAGCAGGAGAGGGACTTATCACAGTGGGGAGTATGGTGATTGGGGAAGGGGTAATGGTTTTAAATTGTAAGAGGGGAGATTTAGATTAGACATTAGGAAAGAATTCTTTGTTGTGAGAGTGGTGAGGCACTGGAAGAGGTTGCCCAGGGGGCTGTGAATGCCCCCTCCCTGAAACTGTTCAAGGCCAGGTTTGATGGGGGTTTGAGCGATGTAGACTATCAAGAGATGTCCCTGCCCATGTGGGGTGGTTGAAACAAGATAATCCTAAAGGTCCCTTCTAACCAAAACCATTCCATTACTGTATGATTCTATGACTTTGCTTAGATGTACATTTCTAAATTAATGTTAAAAACTTCAATTGGCTATGACTGTTGCCCTCACTTATTTCTTACTCATAAGGAAGAACACAGACAGGAAAGGAATATTTTCTGTGGTGCATACCTAATCTGGCATTGACACTCTTAGGTTTAAATAGAAATTTGTAAACGAACAAAAATGCTTGAAGTCCTTTTGTGTAACTAACGGACTCAGTATGCACATTTTCACATTTTTATTTACTTTGACTAAAGCATATGTTCATTTCTGCTATCAGACAAAAGATGTCACTGGCAAATTGCATATTTACTCTGCAGTTTTCAACTGCATAGTACAGCATGGATCTGGTGTGCTCCATTTATATAAAAAAAAAAAATCAAAGCTGATGTTCTATGCTTGACATAGTCCTAGGAAAGAAGTTACTGGGTAGTAGTTATTTCTTCTTTTTTTTTTAAGTGTCTGACTCCTAGCTACCTGATTTCAGAAATACTGAAATATTGTTTTTGTCCTCCTTGATATCAATACTGCAGAAGCCAAAAACCTTGCTGCGCTCTCAGAGCCTCATTAATACAGAAAGAGATATAGATAATTATCTTTCATATGACAAGGAAATAGCTTGTGTAAGGTGAGAAATGAATGCAGCTTTAAAAACAAAAAAACAAAACAAAAAACCCCAACTCTTTACAATTAATCTAAGTCATGTGTTAAGTTTTAGACAAGATGGTTTAATGAAATAAATTATGTTCCTGTATGATTTATATAATTTATCTACTTAACTTCTGCCAAAAGACTTTCCTTTCATGTTTATATTTTTTTTCTGCTGTTGAAATCATACAGTGCAAGAAGCATATCACAATTTTTCCATTTAATGGGTTACAGAAAAGAGAATTTGCATTTCTATTTTTTAATTTACCTTAGTTCAAGTTAATTTTTGTTTCAATTTTGTCTTTCTTGTATGAATTCTTCTATAGGACTCATTATTTCCAAAGTTATCTTAATAGCTTATTATTTTCATTTGGGGTTTTGGAGCCATACATAAACCTAACTGTTGAAAAGAATGTGCTTGGAAAGGAGTTTAATAAGAGGTCTTATCAGAGCTAAATACACAACCTGATCATAAAAATGTGACTTCGGCAGTTAGTTAGGTATGTGATAGGCAGCCATTAATGGAACCTCTATTCCCTCCTTTAGTTTATATTCACTTCTTAGTGTTTAATAGGCATTATCCACATAAAAACTCTGAAGCTGAAGTGAGAGTCCAGGTCGATCAATGAGACAAACAAGCCTACTTTTTCACTTTCTTCCTTGGTTGTAATGAAATCCCACACAGAAAATGCCAGATGTTCTAATGTTATCTTGGATATCTGATACTTATTTAAGCTCTTTTTGCTACTAATTCCTGGCTCGCTCATGTCTTATGCATCTGCAATGACTGTTAATGTATCTTTTTTGCAAAATACTAAATTTTTGTATTATTTTTATGATGAAATTTCATGCAAAATTAGCTTTAAATGTTTTTTTTATAAATTCAGAACTTTGCCTGTAGGTAAATATGGAGAATACTTAGTGTTCTGAAACTCACATGCTTCCATTACCCAAGAACATTCTTGGGAGTCTGACCATGAAGGGTGTTATTTGTTATCAAGAGGCACTATTAAGTCAGGGGGGAAAAAAAAAAAAAAAAAAAAAAAAAAAAAAAGGTTTTGCTGCTATCATTTCACTATAAAGTTCCTTTTACTCCTTCATTTTTGTCAGGTACAATTTCATTTTGTGAAATGGTGACAAAGAACTCAGTTGTTACATACTTTAATACTTTCGCTTCAGAAAATGCTACAATTAGCCACCAGTGAGAAAATTTGCTAGTATTACAAAAGTTGACATAAGACATTTAGGTAGCCTTTCAAGAGTTACAGGACCTAGCTGCTGCTGCTTTTGAAATGTTCTCTGATGACCTATAAGCACGATGTAGAAATAGATGATGTCAGTGTGAAATACCAAACTGAATATCAAACCACCTAGAAGATAAAGCTGAGAATGAGTAGACCTGAAGGGAAACTTGGAAAAAGGATGGAGAACACGTGGCAGGTCGAAGGTCTATGCTAAGGCAAGGATCAAGCATTGACAAGTTCTATGTAACAACAGAAGTCAGAAAGATGACATATAATCCATCGTTTAGTTACTCAAAGCTAGTTAATGCAGAGTGAACTAATCAAAGTAGAACAGCAATGGTAGCTTAAATATTTCATCTGTATTTTGCCTTTCTGTGATTTAATCTATTAATCTAACTTCATCAGCCTACATATTTTCTTGTATGTATGAGGGGACATTTACAAGATCTGATTAAAAAATATATGACATAATTATGAGCATTTATGCTTTGCTGCACATCTGATGTTGATCTCAAAACCTTCCAATTTTTAATCTCAAACTTTATAACGTTTTTTTTAGTAACTTCAGTTCTAAATGTAAAAGTTCAGTGATAATTTTAGCATTGGTAAAAGTATCCAGATTATAGTGCAAACATTGCAGATGCTTTCTCTGGTTCTTCAAGATCTTGCAAGCAGGCTTAGAAAAAAAATAAAAAAAAAAAAGAGCTCCTTTTAGATGAAACCAAGGGAAACCCCAGTGATACGTGTTCATTGTCTGTGGGACTGACTGAGATGGGAGTGGGTGGGGTTTTTTTCAGTTTTTCCTGATTAGTATGAATCCCAGATTACTCTTCCAGTATCAGCGGGAAAGCACCAGTGAGCTTCCATACTCTCCAACTTGGATCTTTGTTGCTTAAAATTATTCCTATTGGCCCAGTGCTAAAACCCATAAATTATTATTTTTTCTTGGCATATAGCTGAAGGATAGCTGCCATGAAGAGAGTACAAATGAAGAACATCATTAACTTTGGTAGTACATGGTTAATGTCTGAACTTGGACATCTGCATTCAGGTTCAAATCCTACACCACTTCCAGTTTGCACAGTAGTTTGGGTGCATCAGCAGGGAATCTGTTGGATCGTACATTAGTCTACTGCAGTCCTCTTTTCTAACTTTTTAACATGTAGGTAAAGGATGCGAAGTATGCTGAGGAATCAAGATGGGATCTGTATAGAAGATAAAAAATATTATTAGTACACTTGCAAAATCTGGCATATGTGTAGCCCTGGTGTAAGCTTGGATGCTTTCAGTTATGGGAGAGCTATACCATGAACCAGTTAGGTTAGATTAATTTACTAGCAAAATCAAATATCATGTCTATTTCCTACAACTATCATTTAGAACTGATTTATACTCACATTTTTTTTCTGTATTTTGGTTATGATTTACTAAGAAATTACACATGTTAGAGCTTTTACAAGACAGTCACAAGCGGCTGGCATTCATACAGGTAGAAAACACCTGCAGGTAATTCATACCTTCACAGAAACACAACATAAATGATGGAAAACTAAAGCCAATAGTATGCATTCAGTAGCAAAACTTGAACTTATGCTGTGAAAGGTTAAAAAAACAGTTGGAAGTAATTTACAGACACTCGTTCATAAGGCCTTAAGCTCAGTTAAGGAAGTAAAATTCTTTAAAAATAGCATACAGACTACATTTTTTACATCTCTTACAAATTCTTATTTGAACTCTACTTCAAGTTTGTGCATAGGAATCAATTTTTTGTCTGAGCTGCCCAAAATAGTAACTCATTTAACACATGGTTATTGAATTTTTCTTATGAATATGTGAATAAATAAATCTTATTAAGTGGTAAGTGCAAAAAGTTATCTTTTTTGTATTCTGGCTTCCGAGACTGTTCCAAAAATATAACAAAATTCTACAAGCAAATCCTTCACTAGCTAAAATCTATCTCTGATAATTGAGATTCTTTAAAGGAATCTAACTGATCATTAGACTCCTCCATAATAAACTTCCTTCAAGACATCTGAAATTGGTGCTTTTCTTAAAGAGCACTGATAAACATGTGGGTGGATGAATTGCTGCACTTTATCATCATTAATTTCAATGATTTGTGGAGAAGTTATACACATCCTATGTCACCTGGCCAACAGATAAGGCTAATATTTAAATGATTTAAGTTTTAATAACGTTCAGAAGTTCAGTTCCACTTATAGCATCTGAAGTGTTTTCACTGTGGAAAACCCTAGACTATTTTCTGTTTCGTCTCTTCTAAAAGACATATATGCATATAGAGTTCTTAAAAGTTTACAGAATAGTTTAAAAATGCCATCCAGGGATAAGTAATAAATCTTACAGCAGCACTGAATATGCACTTGTATGCTAACCACGAAGATATTGTATAGGAGTGTTCTTGGTGTCCTTTGCTCTTCATCCCCTACTGCAATCTTTCTTCTAGTCAGTCAGATGATAGGAGTTCTTCCAGGTCTGTTTGTTTGTTTGTTCATTTGAGGTTTGCTTGTTTGTTGTTTTGGGAGGGCTTTGGAGAGGTCTTTTTTGTTTTTGTTTTGGTTTTGGTTTTTTTGTGTTTGTTTCTTTCATTTGCTTTTTTACTTTTATGTTTTTTTGTGGGGTTTTTGGGTTTTGTTTTTTTTTTTTATTGTTTGATTGGGGGTTTTGTTGTTTTTTTTGGTTTTTTGTCTGATTTGGGTAAGGACCTGAATGTCCTGACTGCAAATTTTCAACAAAAAATATTAATCCAATTATTAGCAAATTGAATAATATGCAGTTAGTTTTACATTCACTTACAGTCCAAAGTGTTGTGACATGATTTTTTTCTTTAAAACATAAACAGAGAAATCACTGAATCTCTCACTGATCTACGGTCTTTTTATAGGCTGCAACCTGTCCAGTTTGTGGTGGTTTTCTTTGTAGGCTTGTTGACCCCATATCAAATATTTTATTAAAAATTTAGAAAATTAACCATTCAGTTACCTTCATTATTCATGGTTTAATCTAAAATATGGCATAATCTAAATTCAGAAAGAGTGCAGTCTCTAATATTAGTTGATTATTAGGGGGAAATCTCATCTCCTATTATTCTTTCCAAACAGACTTTGAAAAATCAAACAAGTCATCTAGTTCACAAGATGCCCTGTGGAATTTTGTCTCATAGTAGTGATTCCCTTTACACCTCAATGTTTTCTGGCCTGTTAATGGCCAATTGGCCATAGGCTGAGTAACACCACTATACATGCTCTAGATTTTCCTACTTCCTTTTAACATTTTTACTGTCTTATTTTGTTATAGGTGTGAGGCTCTTTTATTTAGATGTAGAACAGAAAGAGTATGATCCCAGGTGGCAAGCTATTAACATTTTTTTCATACATTTTCTTTTCTTTTTTATCTTCAGATAAGGAAGACACTAGTCACCAGCATACCATCTGAATCCCATGCATTCTGTAACCATATTAGTTGCACATTTGATTTTTTGTTTCCCAATGAGGTGTTCCAGCTATTCTATGTATAAGCAGCTCTAAATCAACTTCTGTAGCCCCAGTATTTATCCTGTTTACTGTAGTCTATGCAACACATTTACTTGTGAGGTTTTTGTAAATAGAAGGATAGAGGCAATGGGAGGTAAAAGCAGAAAAGGCAATTGCATCCACTCATTTATCTTGTTCAGGCAGCAGAAAGTGGCAAATGAAATTCCTGAACTGACAGCAATGAATGTGGTAAAAGATAAAAATCATACTTTTGGGGCCAAATTAGTAATAACTAAAGTTTAGGTAATAAAAAAAGATTAGAGGAAATTCGGAAAGTTAGCCACATGCAGGTAAACCCCATAATTTTAATTTCATCACGGCTTAAAGATGGAGTTTGCTTAAAAAAAAATTGACATAAAAACCTCGTTATATTTTTCATGCAAATCTTTTAAACTATTCTCTATATGCTGGTCATGAAAAGCATCCACATTCACACTTCTAAAGAGATTTTGAAAAAAAAACATGCTAATTTTTAAAAAACATCAATCTGATTGATACCAAATGTAAAATAAAATAATCAGCTCTTAAAACAAGGAATGTCTAGTATCAAAAGTGTTATTTCAGAGCCCTTAGAAAGGTTATCAGTTTACCTACACAAAACAGGTAAGGATTAAAGCACTTCCTCTGGCTTACGTGCTGATTATGCAAGCAAATGTACTGGTGTATTCAGCAGTACCCAGTGTCTATTCCAGTATGATCAAATACAGCGTTAGTATCTTCTTAAGAGGTTTGAGTGTCATCAGCACAAATATGTACAACAAAGTCAGCTATTTTTATGTTAAGGCCCTGTCTGCACTGAAAGAACAGTCCAATTATATGCCCATGTTGTTGGAGCTACAGTGGAAAACCTAAAAGGGCAAGTGCAGTCGATATTGGCCTTCCTAGTGCATAAATAAATTGAAGAATATTTAGATGCTGACACTTCCTTACTAACTGGAGAAATATTCCCAAGCTCACACATCATGTTCTTTTCATTTACAGTGGATTTTAGCAGATATTTTTCTCATATGCTACAATACTAATTTGTGGAAACTCTTTAAATCTCTGGACAGTAAAAACACGTGCAGGTAGGTGTCTGTTCATGTAATACAGGAAGAAGAGAGAGAAAACAATGAGAAATACAGATATATACTCATTTTGTTTGTTTCCAATGTGTTATTAGCAGGCAAAATTTATTGCATTTTTTGCAATTAATATAATTTCTGAAAAGATTTTAGTAGTCATGACTAAAAATGCAACATAGAAAAACTCTGGTATTTAACTGAAAGCTTCAATAAAATAGTGAGAGGACAGTTAGAACAGCAGTTTGCTATGTTGTACAGCAATCTGTCATTCTGAGGCAGAAAAATGAAAAGGTCAGTCCAAGGAAAAAAATATGATTTGCTGAGATGTTTTCATCTCAATTATGTGCTAAAGAACATGCTTTACACAATTTTCTTTTTTTTTCTTTCTCTCTCTCTTAGTCTTCTTCCTTTCCTCACCCAGTTTCTTTCCCCATAGTAGTAGCTGACATGGGACATGCCAAAATATGATAAATAAACTTCTAAGGTGACAAAGAAGAAAGGCTGTTGTAAGACAAATGTGTAGGCAGAGTTTGCTGATCCAGATTAGTTAGTGTAATATACTATTTTATCCAAGTGAAAGAAAGAGAAAGAAAAGAGAGAACATTGCAGGCATGTTTAGAACAAGATGTAAATTAAATAAATAGATTAAAAAGTTACAGAAATATTTTTTAAAAATATCAGTATATAAAGCACCATATGATTAAGTGACTGTTTGCAAAGGAAAAATTTAAACAGGCTTGCGATTTTTGCTTGGTTTGTTTTTTTATTTGTTTTGTTGTTTTTGTTGTCATTTGTGTTTTTTTAATTATTACAACAAGCAAGTAGAATCAGATCTTAAAGGACTTATTTTTTGTCAGCAAAGAAGGATGTGCTCTTGTAATTTTCTCTGTGGCAGTCTTATTAAGTAAGACGAAATCACTGAAGTACATTAAGCACTGTAAATAATGCACTTAGAGAGGCTGTAGATTGCTAACGCTAATGTTTATTTATGTAACTGTAGAAAGCACCAGATGAGAAAAAAACACTGGCAATGAACACTCTGTAACGCATTCTGATAAAGGGCATAGAATGAAAATGGGAATCATTATTTGTAAAAGGCTTATGGATTTGTCCTGGCAAGTGAAGTAACATTTTCCTTCATTTGACACAGCATGCCTGTTGCTCCAATAAGAACTGGCAAGTTCTAAGCTTTATCTTTTTTCCTCTGAACAAAAATGGTGAATCTAAAGCCTGCTCTGAAGAGCCATAACTTTTCTTACTGAAGTCTGTCTAATAATCTGTATTGAAGAGTAGGAACTCAGCCTGTGTATTTGTTTATTCTTTTGCTACAAGACTGCATCTTCTTTTTTTCATTATTATTTTATTTTATTTTATTTTGTGATTTTGTTGATCTACTGTAAATAACTTCTGCATTGTTCATGCCTTAAATCTTTTACTCTATTTTGTGGCACAGGACTATTGATAAGCATAAAAATAACAGATATAAGCAGTTCTACTGAATTTCTTTTTCTGGAGCTGTACAGCAGATGCTGCTGCTGGTCAGGTCAGTACTGAGTGGATAACAAACCTGCAACTGTTTCATGATCTGGACTTACATGGAAGCCTGCAGTGACAGAGATCTCATGTGAATGACACCCAAGGGACATATCACATACAGATCCTGATGCTCCTGGACAAAAAGCCCAGAGAGAGCTTCAGAAAAAGATACTGTAGCAACATGGCATAAAGAGAGAAAGCAAAACTCACTTTTTTTTCCTGAGTTTGAACAGAATTTGTCTTCTTCCTTTAGAAGCCTTGAAGATTGCCATCATAAGTGTATCATTTAGAAGCTCTCTTGTTGACATTGTCACAGAGGTTTCCTAATGTGTCTCCTTGGACAGAGTCATAGCCCCATGCCATCAGGCTGCAGCAAGCACATGGATAACCAGTCCTTGATAACAGATGCACCACTGCACTACCTATGTACCTAGTCTCAGAATTCAGGACAGTCTTAAAGATTAGTTTTGTTTTCTGAAATTTCAGAAAGAAAAAAGGAGAGCCCTGTGTGGTTAGGGACAGATAGATGTGGATCAGGATGTATTTAAAAATATTTTTGTGCATCAGAAAATAATATGCATATTAAAAATGACAACTACAATGAAATCTTCCTCCACAAATGATACAAGAGCTCTGAAATCATGAACAGTAACAAAGTCTAAAAGACTTATTTTTTATTATCATAAAAATTATTTTAAGAATATTGTGTGAAAAAGCCATTTGTAGTAAATACCTAGAACCTGTAGATGACTCTCAAGAACAGTGCTCTGGATGATGAAATCATTATTAAATAGACCATGATAAATTTATTAAAATATACAGCAAAATACTTGGCTGCATCACAGAAAAAGTGGAAAAAAAATTACAGATTGAAATAACGTCCTATGAAAATCACAATGATATTCACAATGCCAGGGATTCATACGAAAAAAAGCACTAGTAAGAATTTACAGAAAAATGTGAATTTGAGAAAATTTATATTAATAATGAATAATTAGATTCAGATAAAATCATATTTTTTAATATGGAGAAATTAAGTTGAGCATTTTCAGAACAAAATATATTTTTACATTGAACTATGTTCTCAATGGAACTTGGGTGAAACAAAAATCCAGCTAGTTCATTCCCTTGACTTGGAAAAAGGCCATGAAATGCACTTTTTTTCCAGCATTTCATTTGAACAATTTTTTAAAATGGATCTGCTTCGTCTTATTGTCACAAAATCTAAGTTCTCTTAACATAGTTTTGTTTTTACCTAAATAGTTTTATGTTACATTTGTCTACAGGGAATAATATAGAAAAGGAATGGGAAGGGGCAAGGGAAGTATATCTTCATGGCAGAGGTACTTCATCTTTTGATCTTCTTTGTGGCCCTTGGCACCAGAGCCATACACAGGATTCCAGGTGTGGTCCCACAGGACCAGAGCAGAGGGGCAGAATCATCTCCCTCTCCTTGCTGGCCACACTTCTTTTGATGCAGACCAGGATATGGCTGGCCTCATGGGATGGAAGCACATATTTTCGGCTCACGTCAAGCTTCTCATCTACTATGACTCCAAAGTCCTTTTCCATCTGTTCTACCCCCAGCTTGTATTTGTGCCTGGGATTGCACTGACCAAGATACAGGACCTTGCACTTGGCCATGATGAACTTCATTAGGCCCACCTCTCCAGCCTGTCAGGGTCCCTCTGGATGGCCTGCTTTCCCCATAAGGTGTCAGCTGCACCACATAGATTGTTACTGTCAGTAAACATTCTGAGGATACACTCTATCCCACTGTCTCCAAAAAAAGATGTTAAACTTCACGTGTCCTAATACTGGCCTCTGAGGAACACAACCTATAGCTTGCCTCCAGTTAGACATTGAACCATTGACCAGAACTCTCTGGGCATGGGCATCCAGCCAATTACTTTTCAAGCAAGTGGTCCATCTGTCAAAACCATGTCTTGCGAGTTGGAGACTTGTTTTATCTATACCAAATTAACAAATATTGAGTATTATATAGAAAGTGTTATTATGGCTATGTAGAAAGCATTATTCAGATTGAGAGAATAAACTCCTCTTATAATGACTCCATTTTAGAAGACGCTCCAGAAAGATCTGACAAAATGTTGTGACTGCCTAGAAATTACATATTGTACTGAGAGAGATAAGACTGGCTTAATTGTAACACAAACATGTTCCAGAAAAAACATAATATGGCAGATTCTCTCAGAAAAGCATGAGGCATTGCTTAAAAGGCAAGGTTAGACAAGCAGAAGCAAAATGCAAAATAAAGTGTAAATTCTTCACAGCATATTTAACCACTGGAATAGCTGAAGCAGGAACATGAAAAAATCAGCAGAAACAGTTAAAGATACATGTCTTTTTAAATCATTTGCTTATCTCTAGGGGAATCTACAGTCATGATGTGAAGCTTACCAGGTAAAGTTCCTTGGTCTATGCTACGCAGGAGGTAAAACAGGATGATCATGATGGCTTGTTTGAGCCTTACATTCTACAGATATATGAAAATATGGTCATTAATTTCTCTGTGATGATAAAGTTATAGTCCAAGACTCTTCATTTTTACCTGTTGTTTGCTATTTATTTATTTATTTATTTATTTTTATTTTTTCCCCCCTCCATGGCTATCTTTTTCGCAACTGCATTGTACAGAATGGTCATTAACTGTGATGCAAACGCCAATGTTTCCATGGAAACCCCTGTCCACCACAGAATATACTAGAACAATTTTTGAACCATTTGTCCATTTGATTAATTATGTCTTTGTGCTGAAGGCGGCTTGGCTTGATTGTCTCATCATGTATTAGAGAAGCTACTGCTCCAACAAATGGAGCTATTGTTTTGGGTCCATTCATCTTGGTACATCCCTGAGAGCTGATAGACATTTCAACAAAATGACTGTCCCTTAATGAGCTGCAGCTTGTCAGAATTGTTTAAGGCTTCACGCTAGGCACAGACCACTGTCATGACAGCTTCAGTTATTATGGCAATGAGTAGGATGTCTATAAAAGAGTCTATAGAAGAGAATGACCCTGGTTTTGATATCACATAGTTTGTAATTATCAGCTACATATACACTATACGATAGATTCATAATAGATACCAAAGCTTTGAGACAATTTTCTGATGAACTAGTTGTTGAATCACAAAGAAAGAAGAGATAAAATAATTTCCCTATTATTTTTAGCTGGGTTTTTTTTCAGTAAAAACAGAAAACAGAACCCACAAAACAAAAAGTCTCACAGAAAGTATCAGCCAGAAATTGTTTGCAGTTTCCCTTTGTTGATAAATCACAGACAGTGAAGCCTTCTGTAATGAGGTAATTTCCATCTCTATTATATTTTTTGAAAGATTAATTTTACCTATTACAAGTACTGAAAATCTACAAGGAATATGAAATAATTTAAATGCAATATGCATTTCACCTAGAGATGTGCACTTCTCAAAGGAGAAAACATGAAGCAAGTCAGAGCCAATAGAACAAGAACTAAACTGTCTTTAACCAGAAGCTAATTATGAAAATCAAGGTTGACTTTCTACATATTTTTAAAATGTAGATTTATGATTTCCATTCTTAGGTGATCCATTCAGTGAACAAGTATGAAGAGTCACTCTATATGACATTTGCTTTAAATATTTCTCAGTGCAGAATCAGTGATTAAGCTGTCCCCCTAATAATCACAGATGGAAGTCAGCACCCTGTAGCTACCAACAGCCACATTTAATCAGTTAATAACTGTGGATTAAACTTAATTCAGATTAATTTGTATTAGTATAGAATTTGTAACTCAATTGCTTTCATATTAATTTACATGTTGTCTAGACATGACATCATATTGACTCTTTGTTTGGCCCAAACACTAATTACAAACCATGTAGCTAATGGATGCAAAACTTGCAGTTTAAAAACAAAATAGGATTTCTATCTACACTGTATAGTGGACAGTTCAATATTACAGTTTACAGTTGCAGGCTTAGCGTTGTCTGGGAATAGCACTTCTTCATTTGCACTTCAACCTCCCTAAACAAAGCATGTTGTTCCTACATGAAGAATGTGGCTGTTGGAAAATGAAGTTGCTATCATCCATCAAAAATTGTTAGCCTCAAATTCTTCTGGGAAAACCCAATGAGAAAATCAGAAGGGTTAAAGAAGAAAAAAGGAAGGAAGGAAGGAAGGAAGGAAGGAAGGAAGGAAGGAAGGAAGGAAGGAAGGAAGGAAGGAAGGAAGGAAGGAAGGAAGGAAGGAAGGAAGGAAGGAAGGAAGGAAGGAAGGAAGGAAGGAAGGAAGGAAGGAAGGAAGGAAGGAAGGAAGGAAGGAAGGAAGGAAGGAAGGAAGGAAGGAAGGAAGGAAGGAAGGAAGGAAGGAAGGAAGGAAGGAAGGAGGAAGGAAGGAAGGAAGGAAGGAAGGAAGGAAGGAAGGAGGAAGGAAGGAAGGAAGGAAGGAAGGAAGGAAGGAAGGAAGGAAGGAAGGAAGGAAGGAAGGAAGGAAGGAAGGAAGGAAGGAAGGAAGGAAGGAAGGAAGGAAGGAAGGAAGGAAGGAAGGAAGGAAGGAAGGAAGGAAGGAAGGAAGGAAGGAAGGAAGGAAGGAAGGAAGGAAGGAAGGAAGGAAGGAAGGAAGGAAGGAAGGAAGGAAGGAAGGAAGGAAGGAAGGAAGGAAGGAAGAAGGAAGGAAGGAAGGAAGGAAGGAAGAAGGAAGGAAGGAAGGAAGGAAGGAAGGAAGGAAGGAAGGAAGGAAGGAGGAAGGAAGGAAGGAAGGAAGGAGAAAAAAACCCTGCTAACAATAATACAATAATAGCTGCTGTGGTGCAAATTGGACAGAACCACTGTCAAGTTTATTTTATCATTTATAATTGTATCAATTAGGGGGGGGCTTTCACGTGAACCTGAGCTCAGTTACCACTTTTGGTTTGTCTTTTTTTGATATTTTTTTTTTTTTTATAATTAAATCTGACTGAATGTTCACCTCATAGAACAGTTTTGGAAAATTAAAAAAGGCATACAAACAAGCAAAAGAATTACAATTCAAATCTTTATATTTAAAAATTTGTCTGATATATATGATCAGCCATAAGGTATTATTGCTCAGACATATTTTTTACCTGCTGTATAAATAATGTTTAACTGGCTGATCTGTGGTGTGGTAGTGTCATCTAGTGTCCTGTCCTGTTCCCACTAAAGGCTATGTTTCCAAGGCTATGTATTCAGATTGCTTCCATAATCATGCAGAAGCTAGCTGCAGCATATGCTACTCTTGAATCTGTGATAAATTGTTCAATAACATGACTGTTTGCATGCAGTCCAATAGGGATATTATTTCCAAATAGTTTCCACAATTACTGCTGCAGTTTATGTCAGTGGCACAGCTGAGAGGCAGTGTTCTTACTTTGTACCTTCACAAAGTAAAGTTTTGTACATTAAGAGTGGGCACACATGAACTGAGTTGTACTTCCACCTATCACAATTTAGGGCTGACAACAGAGAACAACCTTAATTTGTGACTTACTGTGCCAAGCACATATTCTAGAAGTATGAAGGGTATGAACAAGACAGATAAGTTCTTAACTGACATATACATTTCATAGTTGCAGGAGATTTTATTTGCATAAATAAGTGTCTAAATTAGTATCTATTCATGAAGTAGTTAGAAGATTACAGAGCAAAGTTATGAGACTGAAGAAGAGTGACATAGTTTATAACTTTTATACATCTAATTGAAAAGCTCTTTTCTAAAAGTATCAAGTGAAAGAATGATTTTGAATTTAAAATGTTTGTGTTGTCTTTGACCCTCAATAAACAGAAACTTTATAGCGTAGATGGGTGAAAATGTTTGTTTACCACCGATGAGCCAAGAATAATTAACTTTCAGTCAAAACTTCTGCTTTTTATATGGATTATATTAAGTATGTCTCTGCAGCTGTCTGCTCTTTAAAGGTTGTGTTAATGGTTTAGCAAGAATGTTATTATTTATATTAAAATAGGAGTTATTTCTTAGGACAATTTAAAAATCAAATGTCTGGGGATAAACTTTAGCTCTGCATTGACATTTTGGTCTGGAGATATGTTTTCTTATGTTTTAGCTTTTTCCTGAGACCTTGAAACAAATTAATCCAAAAGCCCCCAATTACTGTCTGGTCTCACTGCTAAGGCAGTGACTCGGGCTCCTCATCAAGATGTAATAATTCATGACCAGTGGTTAAGGCCAGGATAAAGAAAGGATAAAGTCAGAAAGGATACACTGTACTGGGCAAAGAAAACAGTAGACTGGGCAAAAAGTTAAGAATGTTGTCTAAAAGTACACTTATGTTTGGAAACACAGTAGTCATAAAAAATCATGAGCTGTGAGAGCATGGACCAGAAAGTGGGAATCAGAACTGAACATGGACAGACACTGGAGTTCTTTGGTCCTGTCCAACCAAAGACTTAAAAAAACAAAACAAAACAAAACACCACAAACAAGAAAAACCCAAAAAACTTTGAACAGGGAAGTGTTTAGTTTATTTGCTCTAGTCAAGAGGGAGAGATCAGGTACCCACACAGGTAGGAATAATACCAGTGAGGCTCACAGGAACACACCCGGCGATCTGGGCATCTGACTGTGGGGACAGCTGTCTTGACTCACTGTTGTCCTCATCTCTAGAACAATACTGTCTGACTGTAGCTTGGTTGCCCATAAGCAGCCAGGAGCTATATATGAAAGTCAAAATTTCCTTTGGAAATTTAAATCTCCATTGTAACTTTCTTTTGCTAGGATATAAAAGTTTCATTTATTCCTCATTATTTCATTCTACAAGAACTATATTGTGACAATACAACCATCTGGAGTATCAGATTTCTCAGCTGGTGAAAGCTGAAAAGCTGACTATGAAAAAAAAACATTGAACAAAAAGCCACCTCAAAAAAACCCCAACCCAAACCAAAAAATCCCAACAAACACCCAAACAATCAACAAAAATCCAAACAAAAAAACAAAACAAAACAAAACCCCAAACAAACTAACAAAAAATACACCACCAAATACATTTATTTGATATAGCAGGACTGAAGAAAATTCTTAGAGACAGTTTGACATATCTTCTCACTGAAAAAAAATGCAGGAGAGCTACTTATTATTGTTCTTCAGTGGTTTGCACTCTTTTTCACTCTATGCCAACAGCAGCAAAAAGCTGAATGAATACCAGATCAGAACTGAGATCATATGCTGCTGAGCACTGTATTCAACCTGACCAGGCTCTCACTGCATCTTAGTGTCTCTGCCAGTAATTTAAGAAAACTTCTCATTAATGCATTTCTGATTATGCTGCCTTTGAGGACAGAGGTGTATAAAGGAGTAAACAGCCCTGAATTGAAAGGGCTCTATAAGTAGGGCCCGTGTATCCAGGTTATATGTCACGTATAAGCTATCACAATGACTCTTGTGGGGCAAAGCAAACCTGTCTGAAGCTAATAACATTGTGCTCCTTTTCTAATACAGACAAAAGTCCATGTCTTCTTTATATAAGGAAGAAGAACATATAGACCTGGCAGGAACAGTTTTCATTTCCTCCAGTTACATCTAGGACTGAAGCCCTGTCCCAGTGGAGCTGCAGCGCTCCAGCCAGCCCCATACCTCAGACCACACAGCGAAACCTGTAAGTAGACCAGAACTCTGATGTGATGGAAAACTTCTGCACTGAATTGCATCAGTAAGTGAGGAAGAGTGAAACTGGACTATATCTCTGGGCTCAAAATCTGTGTATCTGAAGGGACACTGTGTGTACGGTATCTGAGGTACACCTGTGTAACAAGAGACAATAGTATATTCAAACAAACAAACAAACAAAAAAACCCACTGAAAAGCAACCATTTAGGTCTCTGTAGCAAACCGCACATTTGGTAACTGCACAGGTTCTGAATACCTGTTAGTTTCACTTGAAACTTTCCCCATTGTTCAAGATTGTTAAATTTACTTTTGTATGTCATTCTCTCAAGAAAAAAAAAAAATCTATTTCTTTCTCAAGCCAGGGACTAGTCTGACAGTCTCGTGCGCCATCTATGACTTTCTCCACAGACCTAAAAAAAACTGTGACAAAGACTGGTGACTGGAAATCACGAGCACTCAGTCATGTTGAAAATGAAGGTGGTGTGATATTTTTTTATTGTTTGCTTTTTTGTTTGGTTGGTTGATTTTTTTGGTGGGGTTTTTTTTTTGTTTTGTTTTTTTGTTTTTTTTTGTTTATAAATTTTTTTTGTTGTTTAGTTTTGATTGTGTTTTTTGTTGTTTTGTTTTGGGGTTTTTTGTGTGTATTTTTTTGATTTTGTTTTGTTTTCTTTGGAAGAAGAAACTACATAATTTTTTAATATATATTCATTTGGTATCTCTTGAAAAACATTTCTCTGGTTTCCTCTTGACAAATGTAATCAGAATTTGCAGCTTCATCTGCGAGATAGTTCTTTGAATGCACAGAGTCAAAAATTGTAAGTGTTGTTTTACATCTTTAAGCTAATAAACTATTTGAAGCATTGTTTCCCAAGAGTGTCCTACCCACCACATACTTGGCTATTCTGGTGTAGATACTTGTAGTATGTGCTCTCAGAATTGCACTGTTCTGTGTAAAATACTGTTAAAATCTTGATCATGATCTACTACTACAGTAGTTTCCTTTCCAAAGTCAGCATCCTAACAATTAAGCTGAAGATGTGACAAACCTCTGCCCCTTGCTCAGAGTTCTCAAACAGGGATTATTTGGTAGCAAAGGTTAAAGGGTTTCTCCCTTAGACTACTCAGCAATCCAGAACAGACATAATTTGCCCAGGTAAACAGAGACTTGGTCTGAAACCCTGCTCTGGACTAAATTTGTGTTTTGGACTACTTCTTTACACCTTTTCTGAGTACTGCTTAAGATGTAGACTCCAGTTTTCACTGCTATATATGGTATTTACCTTTTCATAATCTTTCTGCACCTCATTCCCCTCTCTACGAGAAAAAAATTTATCTCCATTTCCATCAGCAAAAAAGTCCTTACACTGTTTAGTACCTTATTAATCTTGTCCTGTAAAACTTGAATTCTCTCTTGAGGTTCCCATGTGTGCAGTAAATATTAAACCCAGATTATACTATTTATTAATTTGAACACCAATACACACACACTTATAGAAATATATTGACATACATTTTTGCTCTCTGTTTTTCATGGATACATCTTATTTAAGACTCATGGATAAAAATGTCCCCAAATTAAACTGACTATGGGTTATTTAAATGATTTTTCACAGAGGGACAAAATTCATTTTCCTTCTTATTTGAAGGAAGCTGATTGGCAACCTCACTTGTAACTGTCTGTCAAAAGTATGGTTATAATTTTCTTTGATATTTCAGAAAGGTATCACAGAGAGACTAATCAGTATTTATTGCCTGATTTTCTCCTAATTTCCTGCTTTCAAATTCAATATACGATCAGACTAACTGAAGAAATCCTGTGGGATTTACACATGATAGTAGATAGCACTTCGGCATATTTTCAAACACAAGTACAATGACTGGGAAGGCTGAATGAAGAATTCCTTCACAGTCTGGAAACTGAGGGAGAAAGGCCACAGAGCCTGTGTTTGGAATTCCTTTCCACCAGCAAGTGTAACAGGGGAAAAGACTTTAAATGCCCTTCAGCAGAAACTGTCAGGCAAGAGAGACAGAGGAGCCTATTGCTCACATCTTTTGCTGTAAGATGTTTAAGTATGTTATCACTTTCCCATAGCTGTCAGTGTCAGCTTTGATCACTAATATATTATCTTGGCAGAAAGATAATCTAATCTCGATCCTTAAAACTTTGTGCCTATGCAGTACACATCTTTCTAGTGTTGTCTCAATATACAAAAACATCTATATTTCACTTCACTTAATAAAGTACATTAATTAAATCAGCTCTTCTTCTGATAGAAATGTTAAGACTCAATCAAGAGGCATTTGTTTTTCTTTAAGTTAACATATCATTTTCCATATATTTTCTTGCAGACACATTTCTGAAGGAATGTCATCTACTTAAAAATCATATTTGAAAAAAATTTATTTACCGAGCCATTCTGCTATTGAGTTACTGATGAACCTTCAAGAGCAAATGTTTATATTGATAGGATAGAATCTAAGAATATTCAGGGTTGGAAGGGACCTTTAAGATCATCTAGTTCAATTCCCCTGCCATGGGCAGGGACACTTCCCACTAGATCAGGTTGCTCAGAGCCCTGTCCAGCCTGGCCTTAAAAACTTCCAAGGATGGGACTTCTACCACCCCTCTGGGCAACGTGATCCACTGTCTCACCATCCACATAGTGAAGAACTTCCTAACTTCCAATGTAATTCTACCCTCCTCTAGTCTGAATCCACTCCCCCTACTCCTATCACTACCTGGCATCTTAAAATGTCCCTCACCAGCTTTCTTGCAGGCCCTCTTCAAGATACTGGAAGGCTACAGTGAGGTCTCCTCAAAGCCTTCTCTCCAGATGGAACAGCCCCAACTCTTGCAGTCTGTTTTCATAGGACAGGTGCTCCAGCCCTCTGTTCATCTTCGTGGCCCTTCTCTGGACATGCTCCAGCACATCCATGTCTTTCTTGTAATGGGGGCCCCAGAGCTGGGCACAGTACTCCAGGTGGGGTCTCATAAGAGCAGAGTAGAGAAGGAGAATCACTTTCCTTGACCTGCTGGCCATGTTTCTCTTGAAGCAGCCCAGGATCTTGATGCAGCCCAGCTGGCTTTCTGGGCTGCAAGTGTACACTGACAGCTTATAAATTATAATTACAAATTATAAACTATGTAAGAATGAAGAAAGGTTCTGATTCTCTAAGGCAGATGTAAAACTCACTCTGAATTCCACAGCCTATCAATACTTTTCTGCTTATGCTATTTGTAGAAGAACTTGAGGAAACTTGTGTTTGTTGCCAACTGACATTGTCATCACAGTTGCTGCCAAAGAAAATAGTAGACGATATATTGAATTTCAAGAAGCTACAGTCTCAATATTCCATTTCTACGAAGCTATCTGATTATGTTCATCTAGGCTTAATATATTTAACTTTGGAAGAAAAAAAATGAAAGGAAAAAAAAGGGAGGATTCTTAAGGAAGCTGGAAGTTTAAATCTAATTTATGCCAAAAGGAAGTAGCTTGACAGTAGAAATTAAAGTTAGGTATCAGTGGTTGAATGCACTATTCAACAAGGAAGTCACTAAAACTCCATTGGATGTACCTTAAGAGACTGTAGAGAGAGACCCTAAGAGACTGTAGAAATTAGATCAGGAAATCTTGTGTGTAGGTTGAGACTTGCATCAAATGATCCAGAGGCTTCTTCCAAGTGTAAGCTCTGTGAACTGTGACAATTGTAATAAATAGTGGTACTTGTGGAGTTCCTTCCTGCCATGAAGGATAAATTATTATATAAAGACTGCTGTAGACAATAGACAACGTATAAGTTTTTCTGTTCTTATTCTAGCCACTATTTGAAAAAAAAACTCCTAAATAAAGTATGCAAAAAATCATAGGTCTATTTGACATAGTAGAAACTCACCTTAGACTCTCTGTAAGTACCACCATCTTTGCCATATTTGTCTTTGCTTTTGAGACTTTTTGAAACAACAAAATTCTAGAAATACAGACATGCTGTGATTAGGTGGAAAACAAATAGTCTTACCAAGATTTGACATATTCTGTTTAGTAAAAGGTAGTAGAAAGAGCATGTTTCTAACACTATGATTTTGATTTATTTCTTCTTACTGACAAAAGTGAATGGGATGGTGTCATCTACGTAACAACTCATTGAATTCAGCAAACTTTTTAATACACCAACACATTTTTCATATATTGTGTTGAGCACACTCTACTGGAATAGAATAAAACAAAAAGCAGAGGCTACATTTGCCAACATTTCAGAAACTCACTAACTCCTGTCTTTCCCTCCTATGGAAAGGTTAACCTCATCTTACTGTATTTTCCAGTAGTTAGAGGATAAGGAGATATTCTGGAAATAATGATCAGAACCATTCTAATTGTTATCTTTACATTTGTTTTTTTCTTTGTTTTGGGTTTTTTTTTCAGAATGTGTTATCGATGGAAGGTAGAAAACATTGATGACATATATTCTTGAGTTTCCTGGACATTTGCTTCTGGATATTTTTTATTATTTTTAATTAGAAAAATTCAGTTTCGATTGGTAAGGATTCAGAAATGTGTAGGAACTTTTATTTATTATCTGCTGGGTTTATAGCTTTTTCTGCTGGGTCACATGTCAGTAAGAACACAAATTGTAAGCTTCAGTCATTAAAGGAGTGGCACAGCTCAACCTTTTCCAATGAGTCAGACCCAATTAATAAGTGGAAAACTATACCGCGGCACCTGAACATCTCTTATAACATGTATTTGTACATTTTGTACCCCAAAAGATTTTTTTTAAAACAAATGAATTATTTTAGAGGAGAATATACTAGACACAGTAGAAAGTGAATCTGGAGAACAAGTCTGGCCAGCTAGAACACCCTAATGAGACTAAATTTCCAGTCTAAGAAACATCTATCTAGGTATGTTTTGACAATTTCCTTTCATAGAATTGAAAGTTTAGTGCTTGGGGAGAAATTTGACATTTAATATGACCTTTATTTCTGCTAAATGCTACTTCCTGGTGTTTCTGTATTTAATGTACTTAATGTAATTTCTGTATTTCTTATCTTCTTCAGACTCTTTAATTATCAGGACCCATTAGCTATATTATCTATGTCAATTTTGTTATTAAAATGTGATCAGGCAGAATGCTTAAGAAATAACCACCCTATTCTTTGTTCCTGTATCAGGTGATCCTCAGAAAGAGAAAACTTAAAAGTACTTCTAAATGTATATATAAGGGATTAGCTTACTGAAAACATCAGTGACTGTGAAATCTGCAAATGTTTATGGCAGGAAGACTAGATTAATATCTGGGAACTTAAAATGTGCCCAGGGATACAAAAATCAAAACCACACCCAAAATTAAGTGCATATTTTTTAAAATGTTATTGTTCTGCAAAGCACCGCCTGTAGAGGAAAATGGTTTCTCCACAGGTTAATTTTTAAAATTATGGAAGGTGTCCCTGCCTATGCAGGGGTGTTGGAACTATATGATCTTTAAGGTCTCTTCTAAACCTAGCCATTCGATGATTCTATGATTATTATTTTTACATTGTAGTAATAATTTCCATTGTAAAAAAAACACAAAAAACCAAACCAAAACCAAACCAACCAACCAAACCAAACCAAACAAAACCCCAACCAACCAACCAACCAACCAAAAAAACCCAAACCAAACCAAACCAAAAAAACCCAAACAAAAAATTAGAAAACAAAACAAAAATTTAAAACATTATTCAAATCCATGTTTAACACTAGCGTTCTACAGCCACACTGTAGTGAATGAAAGTTCCTGCTGTCAAAAAATGTAGGCTCTGAAAGTGACTATGCAATCAAGGAAATCTAAGTATTTACACTGGACAAAACAAACAAACTTCAGTCTTTTTTTTTTTTTAAGTATTATTAAGTATTTCCGAATGCTAAGTTACTGCTTAACTGCAAAAACTAGAAAATAAAATACAAAAGGAAAAATTTATTGGTAGCCCATGGTCTGAATATTGAATTAATGGGAATTTCATAAAACTATCAATGTATTTTTATATTTGAAATGGGTACTTGTAGATTGCTCCAGCAAAACACACCAGTCAGCCAAACCATAATATTGCATGAATGTACACACAAATTTCATCACTTATACCAGAAATGTGGTTGGCAAGTTATAGCAAACTTGTCCTTTATTTCTCCTCACTTCATTCATTCCTCCTTTGTCTCTCTTACTCCTCATGACCTCTCATGTCATCCCTATGTGTTGCCAAAGTCAATTAAAAGTCAAGTAGAAGAAGTTGTTTAAAAAGTGAGGTCACCAGTGCTGGTCACATTGAAAAGTTTAACTGGGGGGTTTGTTCCTTTTTTCTACTCTTTCCACACAAGAAGAAAGAAATTTTTTTTTGTCTTGATTTCTGTCCCTCTCTTCTATTCACTGTTTCTCTCACTTTTTGCATTTCTCTTGCTATGCTTCACAACTCTATCATTAGAGCTGTGCTAACACTCTTTTCTAATACTCTTTTCTTCCTCTAAACACCACCCCAAAACATTACAGGATTGATGTCAGAAGTTTTCAAGTTATCTTTTATCTAACCAGATATCAAGTACTGATGGTAAGTAATAGAAACAGAATTTCTTATTGAAAGGGCATAATCCAAAGGTACTTTAACCATAACCATGCGCTATTGGGCAAGAAATCTTCATCTTTCATTCCACAGTGGCACCATTTAGTAGCCATTTCTAATGGTCATTGCATAAAATGTCAACATCCTTCATTCCTCTCTACTTATATCATCCACTAAACTTCATATGGACCATGCCTTAATTCATATGAGATATCCATTTTATCTTCTCTTCTGGATCATATGTCCTAATCTCCTACTTGTTTTTCTAGTGGTATATAACAAAAACCTTCATGTTAGAAAAAAAAATAGCTTGGATCTCACACCTTCTATCATTTCACTTAGCAACTGCTCATGTTCATTAAGGTGGTTTTTTTCCTATAAACTGTCATGAACTCCATAATCAGAAATACCAGCTGTTTTTCCCCACCATTCAACACCTATTGGTTGTAAATATATCTGTATAATTACTGTAATATTGCCAGGTGGGAGATACCATAAAAAAAATAATGCCAGGTGTGAAATAATAAAGAAGAAAAGAGGACTAAAACAAGAAAGTCAGATTAAATTGTCTTTGCTCACAGTATCAAATGAGTAATGCACTGTCAGTCATGCACAGCATTCAGCCTTCTTTCTAGGACTGCGTATGTGCAGGCAAGAAGGGTTAAATTCTTAATATGTGGTAGAATCTATACACAATACATTATTTATTTCAAAGAAAGCATGCCAGTGTTTAATATGGTTACACACAAGCTTGTCCTTTGGAAATAAATGCACTACTGTGATAGCAAATATGGCACACAATGATGTAACAGCCTCATTGCAAAGGGAGACCTAATAGGTTCTTTTACTATGAATTCCTCATTCCAAAGGCACAGAGATATCTTCTGTAAATTGCAAAAATTGTCCTCTTAAAATTAATGTTTTAACTAATCTCGCCAAATGCAAAAAATATATAATATGTAAGATTTTTATTCATTCACAATATTCTTTGTATTTCTACCTACTCCTCCATGCTGCTAAGACTATTTTTTAGGTTTCAGAGAATTTGTTATTTATCACTGGCTAGCTCTCAACTATAAGCTGATGTCTTACAGCACACCTGGGCAATCTGTAGCCCATCAATATAATCTATATGCCTCTTCTTCATGTTTCTCTCTGGAGAAAAATCTTCTCTTGTGACACCACCTCTTGAGTTTCCAGATGAGCTATTCTAGTTGTGTATAACCGACTCCCAGGTTTTCCTTTTTCCTTATATGTGTCAGGTGCTGTGAGTAACATCCTATGACACAGCAGTATATTATAAAAATGCATACTGCTCACTTGATGGCTAGACTATTACAATGTATGTCAGTATGGATTATGGTCTGTGCCTTTCAAGAGATTCCCTTGCAAATGGTATAGTCACTCTAGCCATACCCATTTTAAAGAAAAGTAAGTAACACACCTGCTCTTTTTGCTTTCAAGAAATACAAAAACTAATATGTGCAAATATTAATCTTGAATTCTTTAAATTACAGTTTATATCTTGTCCTTCCAATCAGTTCAGGACATGTAGTGACTGGAATTATAAAGACATAAAGATGTTGTTTTGCCTGCATACTTTTTGAATTGTACAAATTGCTTCATTAAATGCATAAATTTGAAATTACCTTTAATTTTTATTTCTTAAAAAAAAGAATTATAGCATTGATTAGTTTCCAGATTCTCTGTGGACTGACCATTTCCACACATAGTGTTTATAAGATATTTTAAAAATAATTATTTTAATGGTATTTTCTGTTTCCTGAAGGTAAATATGAACATATTGTATATTCTAAATTCTATTTGGCAAAATGTGGACTCTTGGCAATGAATTCACAAAAACTTATTGAATGAACATTTAAAAACTATCTTTCCACAAGATAAGAATATTTTTAATTACTGATGGTATAGAATATATTGCATTACTATTATCATCATCATTGTTTCAGATATATTTCAGCTACAGGACAAAAATATCAATACGTTGAGTACTAAGCTTCCACTTACATAGACTAAAAAATAAAATATTTTTTTTATTCTTCAATTCCCAGCACTGCAAATACAAGTTGACAAGGGTTGTAACTAGAATCACTAGATATATCTAAATTTTAAAACATACAAATAAGAATTTCTATCTGTGAATCCATTTTATTAGTGATTCTCTGAACTTCATTTAGAAGTTCAGTTCCTACAGATCACTAATCAGTAATCAGAAGATCAGTACTGTACTCCCTGAGTAAAACTGGGTTGGATTAATTTGTACTACAGTACAGCAATATGATCCCTTTCAGATTTTCTTTGAAGCTCTAAAAAATGTTCAGACAGATATTTGAACACTGTGTACCTTTGCCCCAAATACTCTGTGAGTCATTTCCCTATTTGAATACATACATATTTATAAATATTTTAAAACAAATGTTACTATATTTGGCTCCACTTAATCCAATGCCAGAATTCTGACTGAAGGTCATCTGTGACATAAACATAGAGTTAACTTTTCTCACTGACATTGTTAAAATAGAATCAAGCTAATTTTTAGAAATGTAGTAGAGATATTTGCTCCCAGGCAAAATATTTTTTTTGCTACATTTCAGCCTGCAGCAGACTTCCATGGCAGATCTCTGAAAACAGAAAATTCTAGGAGAAATGCTGACACAAGCTTCTCTCCTGTATGGAAGTGTGAACTCGCTACTGTAATAATTAAGCAATTAGGCATGACAGAGAGTGTGAGTTTCCTGAGATAATCACACCCCTGGGGTATTACAAGTCATGATCCAGAGATAAGTGTTTTTAATCCCCCAAGGGTGTGATTATCTTATGATAACCACACCCCCTGGAGGAGATTTAGAAGTCACATAAAAATCTTTAGTGTAAAGTAAAAATTACTTGTATTGCAGAAGTAGCAAAAAGTCTGGATACAGGAAATGCTCTGTGTCTTCCACAAATTAGTGAAGAATTGTAATTTACAGCACCAATTCAAAAAATTGGTCCAATTTATTTTACTGGCAAGTATATCAAGGTAAACTTTTGTTGTCTTTTGCCATCCTCTAATGAAACAAATACTGATTTGAAAGTTCTGAGATTATCATAATACTAAAAACATAATCTCCATTTGAGACTGCTTTACTTCCACGTGCTTATGCTGTGCATGAAGGCTCTTTGGTTTACAGGAGCTCTGCACATAGTGCATAACTCTTGCTATTACATACAGTGTATTAGCCAGTGATATGCTGTCTAAATGGCCATTATATTTGGTTTTTTTCATTGCACTTCTATCCGATAAAATGTGCTGCAGAACAGCTGGAAAGGTCACAGTGCAAACTGTTGCCACTCACAATAGTTCTCCCTCCAGCCCTGATGGAGTAGAAGTATAAAACACCAGCCAGGCAGGTTAGCAGCAAAGTCTTGTTTGCTTTTTTTTTTGCTTTTTTTTTTTAAATTGGCTGGAAACAGAAGTACTGAGAACAAGCTGACACCTCTTCTTACCTCTGCTGTTAACAGTGGTTCCAAAGAACGCTTATAAATATGGTGACAGGTGCTTTATATATATAATTATAAATATATGTATATAAAAATATGTTTTCTAAAACTACTCCACTGGTACATCAAGATAATGAGAATATCATACATTCACAATTATCTGACACACAGATCCTTAAAGTGAGAAACACAATGAGGATTGGTCAGAGGAATTTCAGCTCTGTGCAGCATGAAGTCCTGTGCTTTTTACCTCTGTAATTTGAACATTGGAACTTACAGCCTCTGCTTTAAAGCAAATATAGGTACTTTTCATTTACATTATTCAAAATTAAGGTGTTAAAACTTCAAAGAATGGACTTCATTTCTGTAGTTCTGTAGGGGTCCTCCATGGCTGCAGATCCACATCTGCCCCACTCCATGATCCTGCACAGGCAACTTCTTTATGTCTGCCCACCTGTGACATTTCAGAGGCTACAAATATACATTTACTCCACCACGGTCCTTCAAGGACTGCTCCACTGTGTTCCTCCATGGGCTGCAGGGGCACAGCTGCGATCTCACCATGGGCTGCCGGGAAATCTCTGCATGGGCACCTTTCCCCCTCCTTTTTCACCGACCTTGGTGTCTTTTCTCTGGCATTTCTTACTCACTTAATCCTCTATTCCACTATGCAGTCCCTTTTCTTCTATTTCTGCAGCTTCATTTTCTTTCTTGACTATCTTACTTGCAGAGGCATATCCAGCTTCCCATATCTGCTCTGCCTTGGGCAGAGGTGGGGCAGCTTTTGGAACTGAGGGAGCTTCCAGAACCTTCTCACAGGAGCCACCACTGCAGCGCACCCTAATTCCAAAGCACCACTGCACTGACCCAAGACAAGGTATCAGTCATGTTCAGATTTATTTCTTTGTCCTGTCATTCTAACTTGATACAAACACAAGTATCCTGGAAGGAAGATTATTACATCTGTAGCTGTTCTCAGAGATTGTTGTCATGAACTTACTGGAGAACTCAGTATTGATAGCAGCCTTTGCTGAGGTGATAATATGTTGGTGGAACTCATTAACTCAAGGGATATGATACAGATAAGGCAAAAAGTATGGTCAAGACCTTAACCCTTAGGACAGTGAACTTCTAGTTGTTTGAAGGAATTGTAAAACTGCTTTCAGAGATAAAAGAAGCAGAAGAGAACTGAGATATTTAGAGACATTTTTTCCAGAGCACAAGAAATGTCAATTCACATGTGCAAAAAATTGGGCAAGGGAGTCAGGAGGACAGCATGGATGAGTAAGGACCTCTTGGTCAAGCTGAAACACAAGATGGAAATGCACAGGCAGTCAAAGCAGGGACATGCATCCCGGAAAGAATATAATGATATTGGCTGGGACTCATAGAGTCACAGATTGGTTTGGATTGGAACTGACCTTTAAAGACCATCTAGTCCAATTGCCCCCTGCAGTGAGTAAGGACATCTTCAACTTGATCAGGTTGATCAGAGCTCCATCCAACCTGAATAGAAAATCCTTGAATATTCCTGGGAATGGGGCATCTACCACCACTCTGAGCAATCTGTTCCAATGCTTCCCCACCCTCATTGTAAAAAATATCTTCATTTTATCTAGCCTATCTCTATCCTCTTTTAGTTTAAAACCAATAGGCCTATTCTATCACTACAGGCCCTACTAAAGTGTTTGTCCCTATCTTTCTTATAGGCCCCATTTAGGAACTGAAAGGACACAATAAAGCCTCTTCGGTCCCTAACAGGAGACAGGCTAAACAATCCCAACTCTCACAGCCTTTCCTCACAGAAGACCTACTCCAACCTTCTGATCATCTTTGTGGCTCTATGTAGAATTGGACACAGTACTCCAGGTGGGGTCTCACAAGAGTGGAGTAGAGGGGCATAATCACCTCCCTTGATCTGCTGGACATGCTTTCTATGTAGCCCAGGATGCAGTTGGTTTTCTAGGCTGTGAGCACATGTTGCCACCTCATGTACAGTTTTCATCCAGCAGTACCCCCAAGTCTTTCTTCTCAAGATTATTAAATAGATACCAGATGTTGCATCAACCCATGTGCAGGGCCTGGTACTTGGCTTTGTTCAGCTTCATGGATTTCATGTGAACTCACTAAGATCTAAGGATGTCATCCTCCTTGATGTTTTGATGTCTCTAACGCCTTTTACACTCTCCCCTACAATATTGTTTTCTCTAAACTTGAGAGATATGGATTTGATGGGTTGACTGTTTGGTGGGTGAGGAATTATTTGTTTGATGGTCACATCCAGAGGGTCTTGGGTCAATTCTGTCCAGATGGAGAACACTGATGTGTGTCCTTTATGGGTCCTCACTGAGGCTAGTATTGCTTAATATCTTCCTCAGTGACATAAACAGTGCATCCTCAGCAAGTTTACAGATGATGCCAAGATGAGTGATGTGGTTGACATGCCTGGGGGACAGGATGCCATCCAGAGGGACCTGGACTATGCATTGTAGCTTCATTGACACCCATGTGGATGATTAGTAATGGGCAATAGTCTGAGTGTAGGCATGAGATCAGGAAATGCTTTCATTATTCATTATATCATTTAGATTTTACATCATTTATTTTCATGATGGTTTTAATTGTTTCAAATAATCAGGTGCTTTTAAAGCTCCGAAATTGCATTAACAGAGCCACTAAGCTAATTTTTAAACTTTGGTCTATTCTGTAACTACATCTGCCTAGCACTGCACTAGAAAGTGTAAATATAGCATTAACCTCATTGAAGTGGATTACATGTTGCAGATACTGACAAATATATAATGAAAATCCTGGACATCAGTTTAACCTGCTTAGCTTTCTTTGATGAGAGTGGCTGTTCCCAGGGCAACCAAGAGGCTTCTAGTGGAGAAGAGGCTTCTAACTGCCAGAATCAATAAGGACTAGCATAATGTCCCAAGGGAAACCAAATAAAAAAAAGGATTTGTTAGCTTTTCCTTATTGTCATGTCACCACTGTGGCAGATGTGGGTAGTAAATCCATACCTAAGTATTAGCTATGGACATCTAATTGCTAGGCTTTAGGAGTCATAGTATTTTCTCTTTCAAGGACTATACAAGAAAACATGAGAAAGAAAAAAAGAAGGATTTGTGGAATATGAGAAGACAAATCTAGAATACAAGTTCTATTTTCTATGTAGTTTGATGTGTGTCTCTGCTTCTCATTTCACGCACTTCTAGAGCAGCAGAGATATCAAAATCTGTAAGTACTGTTGAGATGGGAAGAAGTCTAAGTAAAATCAGAAAAACATATTTTCAAGGGAGTTGTTTGCCCAATTACACTGCTCAAAATAATGATAATGGATTTCACAGACATTTTTCTCCCTTGCTCCTTGGAGTCCCTTCCTTCCCTTCAGTATATGACATAAAGTAGGTGTAGGAATAAAGGTAGGAAAGGATTAATTACAATTAATCAATTTTCTTTCCATTTCTAATCATAACAGTATTCCTAATGAGCTGAATCTAAAAAATAAATTGACCGATTTCTCCATTTGAAACACATTCTTCTTCACTGCTGCTCATAAACCACTGCCTACTTTAAATTTCTGCAAAAACAACATTGTCTATGCCCAGGTTCAATAGATAAGGCTGGAAGAATGATTGTCTAAGGAGAGCTATCAAGAGAACTGGGGAAACAGCATCCAAGTTAGCGGAACAGGAAAGAGGTTAGAAAAATACCACAAATTATATGTAAAGAACAGTAAGAGGATGGAGAAGTAAAGCTACACCTGGAGAGAAATGAAGAAAAAATATGTTATATTATAGCAAACTGAGAAAAGAAATATAATGAAAATAAGTGTGGAGAGAAAATTGACAGAGGACGGAAAATGGTTTTACTAAAAGTGTGTTACATAAGAGAGCTCACACAATACTGCCTACATGTTCCAAAAATGTAAAACCATTGAAAATTTGAAAATAATGGTCTTCTTCCTTATCTTGTGTAGCAGTTTCTCTCTAGAATTGTCTCCCAGACTTCTGCAGCAAGTCTACCCTTACCTATTTCTACTTCTTTTGACTGTCATGTCATCCATTGGATCTGTAGCCACTGACTATGACACTGAGAAAATTGCTCTACCTTTTTGCAGTTTAACACTGGATAAGACAGATACACAAAATAACAACAATCCTGGGAAATGTGTTTGGATGGGATTAACAAAATGGGGCAGATAGAAGTCTGCTAACCTGTTTACAGAAAAAGCAGCTATGCAGAAGAACAAGACCAGCCGAGGACAAAGCTTGCTTAGGATATTTTCAGTAAGCCTTCAAGGAACTAGATATTGTCTTAGCAACTGGTTTTTTCCTATCTGGGCTGACCTGCAAAGCAAACTTAGTCTTTACCCTGGCATACAGTCCAGTGGATGAGGAAGAAATATAGGCCATATTTCTAGTTCAATGTTAAACTATACTTCCCAGGGCTCTGGGGATGTTCAGTGTCATCTGAGGAGGCATCAACAAACAGGCAAAAACTACCAAAAGAGAATGGTAACTGTCTGTAGATGTGGTAGACTAGATTAAAAAGATCCTTGTGACAGTAATGACCTGATTGCATTTGGGGACAAACTTAAGTGGAAATAGAATGTCTAGTGAAACTGCAGAATTCCAACAAGTGTTCTACCAGACTGAATAGCACATATCTACCTTTCAGGTCTTTTCCAAGTAGAATTGATCCAGTATTAAGTAAGGGAATGAACAGTCCTTTCAGCCAGTCCTACCATTTATGCACAAGCAACGTAAAGTTCCCTTGCCTATGTTGCTTTCTCCTCTCAGTGTTATGTCAGCAACAGTTACAGATGGTTTTGTTTTAGTTATAGTGGAAAGTGAGTTCATATGAGTTTCTCAGAGCATGCATAACAAACTTAGACCAGGGTGTCCTAGGAACATGAGAGTTTCTCTGGTTTTGCAAATGGGTACCTTTTTTAATTACGTTATCAGATAATATGATGTACTAGATTTATTAATTTATCTCTTAACTAGCTTCCTTTAAGGAGAAGCTTTGGATCTTGTCATTCTAACTTACTGTGCTTTTCCCCGTTGGCACATGCAGCTTTTAAAACCTGCCAGTTTAAAACCTGGGTAACAGCACTGACCAGTGAGCTTCCAATTTTCCAAGATTCTTTTTCTTACTTGACAAAGAATTCAGAAGATTTGCCTTGAATATAAACTTATATTCCCTCTGTACTTTGAGCATTTTTTCTGAATGCAAATAGAGTGAAGTGACAAAATTTCTAAGCATTGAATCTCATCATTAAATTTTATTCTTCAAATCGTATTCAACTCATGTTTTCTCTCTGATTTAGAATCCTTGACCTTTGCTCTTGTAAAATAACTTAATCCCATCATAGCATGACCCTACTTTTCTTTTTCAAGCCCATCTGCATTCTTTGCCTGCAAAGGACAAGCTGGAAAGGAAATGCAGACATTCAAAATACAAGCATCAGTGCTCCAGTAGCGTCTGATTAACCCTGTGTCTGTAGATGCCTCTTCCCTCCTCTTTCTGGGGAGATGAAGTGAAAGAAATTAATAAAATAAATTCAACAAGATTAAAGGCACCAAGAAGATGTTACAAATCTCCTGTGCATAGAAAACCTGCCCCCACCTCCAAAACCCCTCCCATCTGCAGTACTAAGAGTATGCAGTGAATAATTAAGACGCTCCAAAAACACAATGTTAGCACAAACACAAAGTGTTTGTGTCTAAGTGAAGTGCTTTTACTGACAATACTAGATAGCATGGAAGTACACAATATATAGATCCAAACACAGTAGGATGGGCTGAGGATGAAACAAAATCCTTTACTCTGGTTTATTTTGGTTTAATATAGCCCTGTAATTGTGCTTTTATATAGGGTTGGTGTTTCTTGGGGTTGTTTGATTTGTTCTTTTTTTAATAGAAATTAAAAAATAAACCTGAAATACATGATAAACTAAGTCATTGAGCATGACTACTGTAAGTAAAGCAGATGTGCCAGATGTTCAGAGTCTACTGATGTGAGTATAGAGGGAAAAGGCAACACAGAAAAATCTAGCTGTATGTTTTGTCTATAGAGACAATAAAAAAGACATTTTCCTTCCCCTGACTGCAAGGCTCTTTGGCACCAGCTAGAATTAACTGGCTAGCACTAAAACAATTGTCTGGAACAGCTCACCTTGAGCCATATACAACACATAAAAAACCCAGCAAAGTATAGTTCTACAAACATCATCATATTGCTAAATTACATATAATTTGGGTGTGATCTTTACTTCTTTTTGCTTTTCACTATCACTGGAGCTGTGAAGCTCTTGAATGCATTAGACATAGACCTTTCTCCTACTCATTAAATGGATTTTCATTTCGCTTTCCACTGCCATCTGTGCCTTTCCACATTGCTCACATTAGAACATCTCTTTCATTCAACTGTCTATTTTGTCTAGTTGCACACACAAAGAAGTTACTATCACTTACAAACATGAACAAATATGAAACAATAGCCTGAGGGGATTACTACCTTGACATTTACTTCTTTTTCTTGTTAACATATGTTCCCCACCTCCTTAATTTCTCTGCTTTTGGTTCACTGAGGTTATTTTTTACCCTATCCACTGAGTGTGCAGCTTCTGATTTTTTTTCCCTAGTGCCAAAATAATTCCTTTGTAGAAGAATTACTGGAGTGGAAAACTTGTTTGTCATGATATAGGTGCCCCACAAGAAAACAGGGGCTCTCACTTCAGTACCATGACAGTGAGAAACCACTCACTTGTTTGTCTATCAAACTTTGCTCAAGGCTTGCTCAGTTTTCACAGTCACTAGCCTGATCTCTTTTTAGAACACATAACAAAACCTGTGTATCAATAATGCCCTTTTATACAGCTGAACACAGGTCTTAGCAAATTCACAGTTCTGGCAGGCAAAATAAACATAAAAGTGAATCAGAGCAAATTTCCTGACATTGGCAGCTCCTAGAATTCCTGTTGTGCCTCTGCAGCCTTTCTTAGAAATGCAGTTTCTGCTTGAATATTGTGAAATCAATAGGTGACACAATTTTGTTAAAACAAAATTTAGAGAAGAAAAGTCTGGCAGAAGAGATCCAGTGACTTAAGAGGCTGAGTGGAGAAAAGAAGAAATTGTGTAAAAGAGAGTAGCCAAAATAATTACAGAAGTCAACAAATCCTATGAGTATCTTACAAAAGGGGAATGGGGGATGAATAGAGAAGGGAGGAAACAGAGAACATGAATGCAGGAATAAAATCTCACAACCATGAGTTTTATTTGATATCAATAGTTAATAAAAGGTTTCCAAGGGCAACTAATATTTTGTGACAAAGACAGAGAAAGTTTTTTTACTCACCATGTTTTGGCAGTATAGAACACAAAGTAAAAGGTGAGAAACATGGAGATAAGTCCTAGAAGTGAAGGGAAGGCAAAGGAAGGGATATGTTACCAATAGACTGACTTCCTGACCCTCTGAGTAGGACAGGCAGGAAGTTATTGTGAGATTGTGCATTAAGGGCTTTGAAGAGCCATTCAGTTGACCATTCCTTTTCTGTGGAATTTTTTTCAGCAACACACAATCTTGACATTGTTTCTTTTGATGTTTCTGTAGTTAAAAGGGCTGGTTAATTAACAGCTCTAGAAGTGGAAAATCTTCAGACAAAAGAATCAGCATGAATATGTCTGGAAGTCAGAGAATTTCCTTTCAAATTAGTTTGCTGCATGTCTTATTTGGATTTTCTATTGCTTAAAAAGTCGGGTCTTTCATATACTTTGGAGTAGGCCAGGACAACACTCCCTCCCTATACATTTAGTTAAAGTGAGATATGTCAGATAAGTGAGAAATACATAGAAGTTTTGAAAGGGGAACATCTGATTCTAGACAAGAGACTGAAGATTAGTTTGGATAAGGAGCTGTTGTTCTACCACTTTCTCAAACCTCAGAAAATTAGAGTTATTTTAGTTGAGTTACACTGATGAGTAATGCAATTTAATATAAATTGCATTCTTACAGGTCAAAATAGATGGTTTCAGATAAAGATGACTCATGAAAGTCAATTACAAATGTACTTTGAGTCAGGATGCTGCTTTTGATTTGGGAAAACTAACTTTCAGAGTGACACTGGCATACACAGATCACCATTCACAGAAATCGATTGTTGAGAGGACAGTCTCTACATCCTCTCAGCAAAGTAGCTCTCCACCTCACTCTGACTGTTTCACAAACTCCTTATATTGCAAAGTGAGGACTTTTCAAAACATTCAAGGTTCCTAACAGTTTGAGTTGCTGATTCTAGTAAGCTAGTCTATGCTCTTGTCTGCATTACAACTTTGTGACAGGATATTTATTTGCTTATAAGGGCAGATTCCACAGCAGCCAAGTATTCTTCAGAAAGGCTCATGAGAAAATTGTGAATCTGCAGTAAGTGTGAGTTGTGTTGTGTCCTACTCCAGGTAAATTATGATATTTTTGAATAATTTGAAAGCATCATTAAAAAAAGCTATTCAGCATGATTTACTATGGAATTTGAATTTCCAAAATACTTGTATTTAAATCCAGAAATCTGCATTCATAATTTTTCCCCCTCTTTTTTAGAGAAGGAGGGAAGGAAGTAATTCTGTTCATTGAATCATACCATGGTTTGGGTTGGAAAGGACTTTAAAGATCATCGAGTTCTAACCACCCTGCATGGTCAGGGACACCTCCTGCCAAACCCGGTTGTTCAAAGAACCATCCAAGTTGGCCTTTAACACTTTCATGGATGAGTTATCCACAGCTTCTCCTGGGCAATCTCTTCCATTCTATCATCACCATCACAGTAAAGAATTTCTTCCTACTTTTTTGTGTAACCCTATTCTCCTTTCACCTTTATACTGTTATCCCTCATCCTATCTCTATATGCCCCTTTAAAAAGTCCCTCTCCTTCATTCCTGTAGGCCCCCACCAGATACTGGAAAGCTGCTTTAAGGTCTTCTCAGAGCATTCTGTTCTCTAGCCTGAATAAACCCAGCTGTCTCATCCTTTCTTCATAGGAGAGATGGTCCAGATCTCTGATAATCTTTGTGGCCCTCTTCTGACCTTCTTATGCTTAGGGCACCAGAACTGGACACAGTACTCCAGGTGGGGTCTCATGAGAGTGCGGTAGAGTGGGACAATCACCTGCATTGACCTGCTGACCACCCTTCTTTTGATACAGTCCAGGATATGGTTGGCTTTCTGTTGAAAAAACACATCACTGACTCATGTTGAGCTTCTCACTAACCAGCTCTCCCAACTCCTTTTCCTCAGGGTTGCATTGTATTCCATGCCCTGCCCACCCTGGATTTGGGCTCAGGATTGCCCCATCTGAGATTCCAGACCTTGCACTTGGTCTTCTTGAACTTCATGCAGTTTGCATGGATCCTCCTCTCAAGCCTGTCCAGGTCCCTCCAGATGGCATCCCTTTCCTCTATAATGCTGAACACCACATAGCTTGATGTTCTTGGCAAACTTGCTGAGGGTGTATTCAGTCCCACTGGCCATGTTGTCAACAAAGATGTTAAACAGCACCCATCCCACTACTGACCTTGAGGACAGCTACTTATCACTGACATCCAGTTACCATCCAGTGAATTCCTTATCTACCATGTGACCAATGCATCTCTTCAATTTCAAGACCACGATGTCATGTGTGGCACTGTGAAATGCTTTGCACAAGGCCCATCACAAGAAGGATGACAGCAGTTGTTGTTCCTTTGTCCACTGATGCTGTAACTCCATCACAAAAGGCCATCAAATTTGTCAGACACAAATAGCCAAGCTGGTTGTTCTTGTGCCTTAGAATAGTTTCCAGAAGGATCTGCTCTATTGCCTTGCTGGGCACAGAGGTGAAACTGAGTGGCCTGTAGTTCCCCTAGTCTTCCTTTTTTCCCTTTTTAAAAATGGGGGTTATGTTTCCCTTTTTCCAGTCAGTGGGAACTTCCCTGGACTGCTATGACTTTTCAAGAATCATGGGAAACAGCTTTGTAACTTCATTCTCCAGTTGCCTCAAAAGCCAAGGATAGATCTCATCAAGCCTCGTGGACTTGTGAACCTTCAGGCTTTTAATTATCTCAGACCTGATCTACTCTGACAGTGGGTGGCTTCTTTGTTCTCCCAGTCCCTTTCTTTACCTTCTGTGACTCAGGGAGTCTAAATTGAGCACTTGCTGGTGAAGACTGAGGCAAAAGTAGTTGAGTACCTCCACCTTCTCCATACCCTGTGTAATCAAGTCACCTGTTTCCTTCCAGAGAAGTCCCACATCTTCCCTCATCTACTTTCTATCACTGATGTACCTATAGAAGCTTTTCTTACTGTCTTTGATGTTCCTGGCCAGATTTAATTCTATCAGATCTTTTATTTTTTTAATCCAATCCCTAGCCTGCTTGGAGAATTCCTCTGTATTCTTCCAAGGCTGCCTCTTCTTGCTTGTTTTGGGTAAGGATCTGTTTTTCTAGCACTTTCTTTTTACCCTCTGAAGACTTTATTTTTACATCTAAGTTTGTCCAGAAGCTCCTTGTTGATCCATGCAGACCTCATTCATTTTTCTCTGCCTTCCTCTTTGTTGGAACACATTGCTCATGAGATTGGGGGAGCTGATTCTTGAACAGTTACCAGCTTTTTAGGACTCCTTTTCCTGCCAGGGTTGTATCCCATGGTACTCTACCAAGTAAGTCCCTGAAGAGGCCAAATTCTGCTCTCCTGAGGTCGAGGATAGTGAGCTTGCTGTGCAGTCCCCTTGCTGCCCTAAGGATCATGAACTGTGCCACCTCGCAGTCACTGCAGCCATGTCTGTCTTTGAGCTTCATATTTCCCATCAGCCCCTCTTCGTTGCTAAAAAACAAGGTACACTATAGCACCTCTCCTTCTTGGCAGTTGGAGACGGAAGGTATCATCAATGCATTCCAGTTACCCCCTGGATTACTTATTTTGTGCTGTACTGTCCTTCCAACAGATAGCACCTGGTCCCCAGGTCTGGTCAACATGAGACTACTGCTGTTTGCCTATAGAGGGATTCATATACTCAGTCTTTTTGGTTGGGTGGCCTGTAGCAGACTACCAGTATGATGTCACTTGTCCCTGCCCTCCCTTTAATCCTTCCTGTCCTTCCTGAAGAGCCTGTACCTTCCTATTCTAAGGCTCTAGTCATAGTATCCATCCCATCACTTCTCCATCATGCAAATAAGATCATAGTGCTGCAGGCACATGCATTTTCCCATCTTCTCTTGTTTATTCCCTACACTGTGTGTGTTTGCACAGTCATTTAAGTTTGGCCCCTGATGACACTGTCTTAGAAATACTTCAGAATTTCTCTGAGATACTTCACTGCTGTTTCTCTATTGGATTCTTTTACTTAAGGCCCCCCATGACTCATCTCTGCAAGATATCAAGTGTGCTCCTGTGTAGCCAGCACATCTGAGAGCAGCAGGCTGAGGGCCCTCACTAGCACCCTGTTCCTCTATCCATAGTGTGCTGTCACACAGCTTGTCACAAGCGAGCCTGATATTGTTTAGCTGTCCTATCAAGACCAGTTTAAAGCTGTCAATGAGCTGCACAAGCTCCTGAGAAAAGACTCTTTCTCTTTAAGAAAGGTGAAAACCCTCTGACACCAGCAGACCTGGTGCTGTGTAAGCCATCTCATTATTGAAAAACCCAAAACTGTGATAGTGACACCATCCACAGAGACATGTATTAATAGACTGTGTGTTTCTGTTGTTTCAAATGTCACTGCCTGCAATAGGAGGAAGAGAGGAAAAAAATAACCTATGGTCCAGATTCCCACACCAACTGTCCCAAGGCCCTGAAGTCTCTTTCAATTGCCCTTGGAAGCATTTCATCTTCATCACCACTCATGTGGAAGATCACCTGTGTGTGCAATAGGACAAGGGCTGTACCAGGATAGGAAGTTTCCTAGTGATTTTCTTAACTAGGCCCTAAGGAGGAAGCAGACATCCCTAAGAGGGTCTGTCTGGTGTATTGGATCCTCTCTTACCCTCAGAAGTTAGCCCTTTATGACTATAATCCATTTTTCTTCTTTGTAGGGTTGGTTGAAATATGGAGGTAGGTCTTTCTGACCTTGGTGATGTCTTTGGTGTAGAAGGACGACCATCCACATAATCTGTTTACTGGTCTTCCACATCCAGAGCCTTGTACCTGTGGGACAGATACCCCTAGGAATATGCGGTGGTCAAAGAGGCAGTTCACCTGTCTCCAAGAGCATGGAGATACCTTGAATGACTCCTTTCATTTAAGCTACCGCCTTCAGCCTGACAAGGAAAGAATACACTTATAAGCAAGTTCATGTTACAAATCAGTTTATCCTGGAAAGTGTTAAAGAAAAACAACTAAAATAGTTCTTTGTGTAGTTTGTTTTTAATTATTTAAATTTTTTTTAATTTTAGGAACAATCTGTGAGGATTAGGGAGTGCAAGCTGAATTTCTAAAAGCCACAAAAAAAAAAAAAAAAAGATTTTTGGTTAATATTCTTTGAAAGGATATGAATTTTGATTGGAAGAGAATTCACTAAAAGCAGACATATTTTTAATTGTTCTAGGTATTTTATTTTCTTTTTTAACTTTGAAAGAACTAGAAAGTGAACGGTGAATTAGTTCTTACTGGGAAACAATTGTTACAACAGATAACTGATCACAAATGCACATAGTTTTCTGAACATAAATCGAAGAGCTCACCTCATGAAATGGAAGGCTGAAACACCAACTTAATTTTCAGCAGAAAAATTCACATCTCTGTGAAGCTTCTTGTCTTGAATGTAAGCTCAACATAATCATATAGACAGCTCTTCAGTTATTATGGCTTTGAGGTGAATCTGGGTGTATAACCAGATATATTATTTCTTCTTATTAGAATATGCTAAAAACAAATGTGTTCAGGAAGTAATCATTTATATCATCATATACTTGCTAATTCTTGATTTTAAAAGTAGATCTTGATGATAAACAGTATGTTCAACAATGAATCACTGGATTTTGTTATTTGAGCAAGGCATGGAAGAAGGAGATGAATGAAGGATTTTCTTTCCATACTAAGGAAAGATCTCATTTAGCAGTGTCCTGGTTTGGGCCAGGATAAAGGTGATTTTCTGTCTTGTACTTTTGCTTTTAGCTAAGTCTCTTGTAAGTAGTTGCACTTGCTGAAATTATCAGCAAGTTTCTCAGAGAGTGTGTGTTTCTAGGACTGATAACACTTGATGTTTATAGTTACTGCTAGAGACTGGTATGCAGAGCCAAGGACATGGCTCAGCTGTGAGGAACATCTTACCCTCCAGAAGGAGTAAAGAGGTCCCACCTGCAGCCCTCCTTTGGGGAGGAACGGACAAGATAGATGCCAAAATTGACCAAACAGAGTATTCCGTCCCATAAAAGTCATACTCAGTATAAATTTGAGGCATCATGAGGGCCAAGCCACTCTTGAAGGATTCCATCCATTCATCTGCCTGTGGTCCTGATCCGTGCCAGCCCATATCTGTGTGTTCCTGCCTCCGGTTCCCAACTGCTGCCGACTCCAGGAGTCCAGCCTGGACTTTCCCAGGGCTGCCCTGCAGCCTCGGTGGTGACTTGAGAGTTACTGGGGGAAAAGGGGGAAAGGGACATGGTATCAATTTTCCTGTATATTTGTATATATTTGTTAATTTTTCCTATTTCTCATTACTGTTTCATTAAAGTTGCGTAGTTTAGTTTCAAACCCATAAGTCTCTCTCCCTTATTCTCTCTCCTTTCTTTATCATGGAGGAGAGAGAGATTAATAGAGAGCATCTGTCACTCGGTTTAATTGTTGGGCCAGTGTTAAACTATGATAAGCTGTCATAAAGATCTCATAAAGAGCATTTAGCTCCTAAAGAGCAAAGGGCACACAGCAGGATGCATGTTTTAAAAAATACTAAAAAAAAAAAAAAGTACTGTAAATAGCTTCAGGGAAATACAGGTTTGTCATTTAGACAGGTTAGTTGATCCATTTAATTGCTGTTCAGAGACACCAGAAAACACTGCTCTAAATCTCTTCAAGACAGTGTTTCCAACTAAAACAATATGATTCTTGCTAGGAAAGAAGTTCAATGGATTGCTCAGTAGTATTATGGTCAAGTACTGTAAGTCTGTCTGAGGAAGAGTTCTGCATAGTATACATCATACATAATTCAAAAAAGTGGGTGTGAAATTCTAGCACAAAACTCTTCTTGAAAACTGCTTCAGAGCTTGTGAAGTATAACTAAATAAATCTTAAAACTTTTTTTAAAATATCTGACTTCCTGGCAATATTAGAACACTGGTCAGGACCCCAAAAAAGTCTCTCCTGAGGAATAGGCAGTTAGATCTCCAGGCTATGGACCTCATCAGGCACCTCAACAGCTGCTAGTGAGAACAGCAGAGATGGAGGACCTGGGACAGACTTCACATGGGACTGAGTACTGCCCTGTTCCTGCCCTGCTTTTAACTTGAATGTCTTGCCCTTGTCCCTGCCTCCAGCCACTGTTGTACCTTCATAGTCACATTTTTCCATGGTCTTACAATATCCACAGCCAGCTTTCCCAGGGAAACACTAGTATTGGCAACCAAATTATGTAATTTTGGAAGTTTCCTTTCTTTATGTAAAGTAAATATAGTTGTAATTACTGGGCTTGTCTTATTTCAAAATTGACCCAAGTTCTGATTGACAGTGCACAAGCTCAAATTGATTAGATTGGATGCAGGTGTTGGCAAAGTACTTCCACAGTTGACAGGGTTTAACACTGGGACAGAAATTAAACAAATGACAGGTGTTCTCTGTTAACCCTTCCCCTTGCCCCTATAGGGAAAGGAGAAAGAATAAGAGAGAGAGAGACTCATGTGTAGGAAACTAAACTACACAGCCTTAATGAAACAGTAGTGATGCAAAAGAAAATGGTGAAACATATACAAATATGTACAAATAGATACTAAAGTGATATCATGTTCCTCCTAAATAACACTCAAGTCACCCCCAAAGCTGCAGAGCCTAGAAAAGTCCTGGATTGAGCTCTGGGTGTCAGCAACAGTTGGGAGCTGGATGCAGGAACAACATGGATTCAGGAGGGCATGGATCAGAATCAAAGGCAGCCAAATGGACTAAGTCCTCCTAGGATGCTGGCCATGGACAAAGATCATCATGATCCCTCAAGTTTGTACTGAGTATTACACATGTGGGAGTTAATACTTTGGTCAATTTGGGTCACCTGTGTGGTCCACTCCTCCCTTTTGTTTGGGAGCATAAGACAATCAGCAAAACCCAGCAGTGGCTTTGGTTCTGCATACCATTCCCCAGCAGTAACTATAAACATCAAGTGTTATCAGTCCCAGAAGCAGACACTGGCTGAAAACTATGCCATTGATTTCAGTAAATGCAGTTAATTAGAAAAGTCTTAACTGAAAAGTGAAATTACTAGAAAGAAAATTGATTCTGTCCTGGATTAAACCATGACAACAGTAATTATCCTCCTATCAAGATAAAATTTTGGAGTAAAACAATTGCTGTGGTTAAGACCAGGGTCTTTTCTGCAGCAGAAAAAGCCAATACAGAGTTATCTTTAAAACTGTTATTGTTACAGCTTTCTTCATTACAATGTGACCTGCATTGTGCAATTTCCCTCATTAAATAAAGTGAAAGTTGACAAGTTTTTTATTTTGTATCAGTTTGGAAATACATGAATTTTAGGCATCTGTTTATACATGTCGGCATTATCATTTTATTCCTCTTTGTTCATTCTATGAAGTGCGCTGACAAATTGAGATACATAAGAAAAAATATTTGTGAGGAAAAATCATGAAACTTTAGGAGTATTATTCAAGGTCCAATAGGTGAAGTAAAAGTACTTACACAGGTTGGTATCAAATGCTGCTGTAGTGACTGCAAAAAAAATGGCAGTTTCATTTGCATTAAGAAACACTTGTGTTTGTTTTCACAAGCAGACTGTGACATGTGAAGTATGTTTCATTTTTTTTCAGGAGTAACAGAATAACAAAACCAGTGATTTTTATCACATAGAACAATACAAAATATAGTTAAATAACTAATAACTAGTCTTATTCAGGTTTCAGTGTGCAATGAAATCTGTTACTTCTTGCACTATTTAATGAGGTTGAACAGTAAGTACCAATCAGAAAAAATAGAGTTCAGAATGGTGCTTTCATTAGCACACAAATTAACTAGTGTTGTTGGAATTACAAAGTGTATCAAAAATAATCTTTTCATGTTATATGAGTGATCTGGAATCCTTGGCCCAAACCAGGCCCAAACAAGGACGCACCAGTCCTGGCCCAAACCAGGACACATATTCATGACTGTGGTCCTCATCCTTGTCACTCACATGGGTATCCTTTTTTGAACAAAGGATCAATAAGCAAATAACATAACTAATATTTACGTCTGGCTTCCCATATAGTTAAAAATTATGAAATGCAATGTTTTTCATAACTGTAAGATGGGAAATTTAAAATAGTTCACACAAACACAAATAATGTGAAAATAAACATCAGCAAAAGAGTTGATCATATTATTCAGTGGGTTTTAACACTGAATTTTTAACAGATTTTTAACAAAGAATTATTACCTGTGAATTGTGTCAGAACATCTATATTTTCCACCACACTGCTAATTTGTAAATAAAATAGTGTTCATCCCAAGAAGAAAATGAACAATAAAAGAGCTGCAGGAAAATTCAGTGAAATCTACAGTAAGTGAAGTTCATAAGAACAGCTGGTGATTTCTTCTTTTAGTTTAAGTATGTTTCTCCTGTTGAATTTACAGAAGTTTCAGAAAGGCAATGGAACAGTCCCCCTCTGGAATGTTTTATTCCCTAAAGACAAAGACTTCGCATAGGTCCAGATCGTTGGATAAACAGCAAGTATTTTTCCAACCAAATTGCTCTTAGATGGTTACTACTCTTCACCTTGTTTCACAGTCGTTCTGAATAATCCCCTAATTTTGGGCAGACTTGAAAATTTCCTACATATTCCAGAACAAAAGGAAGGAAAAAATGACTAGAGAACTACCACTTTGGAATGAAAATGTCTTGTAATAAGTAGATTTCAAATAGGGTGATAAAATAAAAAAAATATTTTAAAAATTATATATATATATAAGTAAAACTCTGTATTACTCATATGCAGTTCCTTTTTTAGTTTGGAGAGGGCCAATTTTTTTTCCTTGAAGGAGTAATTTTTTGTTTGCTTGTTTGTTTGTTTGTTTGTTTGTTTAAATAGTAAAAAAGATCCTAATTTCACTGATGATTGGTTAAGACTACTTTTTTGTTATGAAGAAGAATAAAATCCCTGAGAAAAATTATCATACTTTTACCAGGTGGATATTTTGCCATCATATAAAAATTGATAGCTTTCTCTCATCTGTAAAACTTTAAATTCTGAGTTACAGTGACGGGGAAAACTTAAGACACTTATTTTTTTAATAGTTTACCCTGTGTCCCATAATGTAAGACTCTTCATTTTCCTAAAGCTCAGTGCTAGAACAATGGAAATCCCAATTTCTTCTGTAGTAGAAGAATTTCATAGATGTAATGAAACAGGAAAAAAAACAATCTCAGAGAATACAGGTCAAAACATAAATACTGATAATAAGAAATATGTCTCTATGTTTTGCAAGAAAAAAACAAGTGAGACTGACATATTACATCAGACCAAATGTTCCTCTAGCCCAGTGGCCTTCCATTTTTTGTAGCAGAAAGTCAGAGAATTAATTATGCAGAGAATAGAGGAGATACTTTGAATATGTTCTTTCACTTTCAATTTATCAGTTAAATATTTCTCAGCTAGGGACTGACCTAAAAATCTTCACCAATTCTAACCCTTGTAATTTCATTTTACTTCTGACTTCTTTGGACTCCTTAACATCCAATGGCTCTGCATCCTACAGTCTCATTATATATGGTATAAAAAAATTCTTAACTTTATCATTTTTAAATATGTTGCTTGATATATTTTTAATCATTTGCTATTAACCTCTGTGATAGAATCATAGAATGTTCAGGGTTAGAAGGGACCTTTAAGAACATCTAGTTCAATTCCCCTGTCATGGGCAGGGACACCTCCCACTAGATCAGGTTGCTCAGAGCCCTGTCCAGACTGGCCTTAAATACTTCCAGGGATGGGGCTTCTACCATCCCTCTGGGCAACCTGATCCACTGTCTCACCATCCACATAGTGAAGAACTTCTTCCTAACTTCCAATCTAAATCTACCCTCCTCTAGTCTGAATCAATTCCCCCTACTCCTATCACTACCTGGCTTCCTAAAACATCCCTCACCAGCTTTCTTGTAAGTCCCCTTCAGATACTGGAAGGCTACAGTAAGGTCTCCCCAGAGCCTTCTCCTATCCAGACTGAATAACCGCAACTCTCTCAGTCTGCCTTCACAGGAGAGGTGCTCCAGCCTTCTGATCATCCTCATGGCCCTTCTCTGGACACACTCCAGCACATCCATGTCTTTCTTGCAATAGGGGCTCCAGAACTGGGCACAGTACTCCAGGTGGGGTGTCATGAGAGCAGAGTAGAGGAGGAGAATCACCTCCCTTGACCTGTTGGCCATGCTTCTCTTGATTCAGCCCAGGATACAATTGGCTCTCTGGGCTGCAAGTGTGCACTGATGGCTCATGATGAACTTCACATGCACCAGCACTCCCAAGTCCTTTTCCTCAGGGCTGTTCTCAAGCCACTCACTGCCCTGTATTTGAGCTTGGGATTGGCTCGACCCAGATGCAGGACCTTGCACTTGGTCTTGAACTTCATGAAGCTGGCATGGGCACACCTCTCCAATTTTCAAGTTCACTTTGGATGTCTAAATGAACAATATGTAAAAATAAATTTTCTTTGTCTCTTTGATATAGCTTTGTCTTTTGCTTTTTTCTTTTGTTTTATTAATTTAGATTGTCATTGGTTTTGTTTTGGTTACGGGAGGATGTTGGTGCGTTTTTTTTTGTTTCTACTGAAAATGAAATCTTCACAAAGTATATATTGACAGATATATTTACCTATCTAGCTAAATCCTATTTCTTGGCATGCTTAAAATAAATTTGCAACAGAGAAGAATGAGGTAGATGAGGATGCCCTGAGCTTCCTGAGCAAAAAGACAACTTCTAAAGAAGATGGATTGAGCTATTGTTGTACCTGGTCCTAGAGATGTAAGAAAGAATAAGAGATGACCTCAGCAGTTCAGAGCTGTTAAGTGATCTAGGATGCTAGAAGATATGATGCATCAAGAGCTGGTATCTCCTTAGTCTGGTTAGATTTTCAAAGACATTTACAGCAGTATTTCATGATTCACAATAAGAACAAATTCCCTTGGAAGAGAAAATTTCGAAGTCCCAGCTTAAGAGAAAGGTTTCCCAGTCTTCTACAATTCTTGTAAAAAGTGGGAAGGAAGAGAAGAAGGTAGACTCATAGAATTATTTATGTTGGAAAAGACCTTTAAGGTCATCAAGTCTAATCATAAGATTACTCAAAACCAAATAAGATGGTATAGGTATAACACCAAACATCACTTGAAAGGGTACACAGCCACAGGTGTCGTATACTTTTAGGAATTATTGAAGAGTTCCTCTCTTGCTTGCAAACTGCATGCTATCTCCATGTTCAAGCACTCCTAAATATGTTGAATTTCACTATTTGCAGCTTATCTAAGTGTACCTTCTAACTTTTATAAGATGAAGAAATGATCATTCTACTCTACTTTGTCTGGTCTTGATTACTGTCTATATTACTGTGTTTTTTTCTCATATTTCTTCTTTTCTTTCTCTTTCCTGTTCTTGCTTTTGAGATTTTTTTCTCTTTGGGTCATTTTATAGCCATTGGCTGAATCGGTAAATACCCTTCATGAAATACTATATATTTGATAGAAAACCAAAATCCTTAGGAGGGATTTTTAATAATAACAGAAATATTTAAATCCATTAGGAAGTTTTCCAAATTATAACCAGCCCATTTTTTTAATGGATCAGGAGTGGCAAAATGTGATTGTGTTAAAAAAACAGAGGACAAAAATCCCCCTGATACTTTCTTGTTTCCACATTGAGAAAAAGTCTTATAAAGGTGATTATTGCTTGTTTTCTTGCTTACAAGCATACTGTAAATAAAGGGAGGTTTTAATATCTAGTAAAAATTGCCTTTAATTAAATTTCTCAAAAGCTTTTTTATACATTTAAAAGCAGTTTTGTTGAATAAAACTATTATGAAATCAAATATTTGAGATTTAAAGCTTTGGATATTTGAAACTGAAAAAAAAATATAAATGCTGAAATATTTTTATCATTTTTAATTTAAATACTCTTCATGTTACACAGATAAATTTTTAAATCCTAAAGAGTATCTGCTAAGAGTTAGCTTTTTCTTTACTTTACAAGTATATAAAAACAGTGATTAGTGTAAATGAGGCATGTCATTCTATAAAGAATTTTATTTGCTTGGCTTTTAAATGACAGACATATTTTATCAAAGCTTAGTCCCTATATAGTGCCGATAGACTTTTAACACATTATATATAGTACATTTGATTATGCTTAGTATTTAAGACAAAATTTTTCAGAAATTTTTCAGTGCTTATTCTTTCAACATATTCTCCTTTTCATATCTTTCTGCTTGCCAAAAGCATATTCCATGACCATTATGAGCTGACCTGTCTTCACCACAGAAATCAAGAAAATTATAACAAAGGTGCTTCACAGTGGTCTAAGGAAGCCTTCTCTAAGTTACAATGCTTGCTAAATATGTCATGACATTTCATTAAAATTGTAAATCAGCTGCCACTATTGGAAAGGAGGTGATGCCCAGCTGTTTCCATTGAAGTAATTCTGGCTATGTCTTCCACAAAAATTCAACTTCAAGTTACCACCTTAATCGAAAACCTGAAAGAAAGCAGCTATCTTTCAGCAGGAATTTATTCGGGCATGGCAAGATGACAACAGTCTTGCTCCCTCTGATACAAAGCTTTCAATTCCATTTGCAAAAGAATATACCCTAATGGTATCATCACATTTTGCAGAACTCTAAAACTGCTGTGGTATGGGCACTTTGTCTATTGCATTTGCAATAACTTGCACCAGACACACCACACTTTTTGTCGTACAGTTGTGTAGCATGTCAAAACTGGGGACTGGTGTGCCATTTTTGTAATGACAAACATTCTATCATATGCATCTGACCCTGGCAGAGGTAACTGCCCCACAGTAAATAAATCATAGCTGTCCAGGTACAGCCACAGAATTGAAAAATGTTGTATCTTGTTGTATCTCTTACACAGAGCCTGTGTAAAATTCATCTTTTGAGAAAAACAGCAGTTGTTTAAAACAAAGAAAAGTGGTATTAACAGATAGAAGTTATCTGCTCTAAATAGTGGGTCAACAGGACACAGTATATTTGCAAGAAATATACAGTTCCCATTTGTGACCATAAACACTGTGGGGTCCACATCTCTATGGGTGAAAACGAAAGTCTGTTAGCATACAGATGTGTGATACCTTTTAAAATCCCTGCAGTATCTTCCTACCTGCTGTGCTTAATTTCAGATTCAAGTGCTGTCATTAAAGGAAAAAAAAAAAAACAACAAAAAACTCCAAAACTCCACAAAACTGGTTTTGCCTTTTTCTGTGCCCTACATCGCTTTGGCTTTTCCTCAAATATTTTCCTGGTGCTGCAGCTTCCCAAGCACTTTTTCTTTAGGACCCCAGCTCCCAGTTTCCTTTTTCAAAATAGAAGGTGCCTGTCTTTCATGTAAAGTAACAACATTTAAATTGTTTTCCTGCTAACATCTTTCTTGCAAGCCTATCTTGGCAAACATAACATAAGAAAAAAATTTCAGATGTAAAGTGTGTTTTTAGAATTGTAAAAAACTCTGTTACAATCTGGCAAGTCATAAGCTCCCTCCAAAGACTGGCTGCACTAAGCCTAATTCTCATTTTGATTTATTTGACTTTGGATATAATGGTATTAAATTAGCAAAGACAAGCAATGAACAAAACCCTGGAGATGAATTAGCCATTGTATCCAGTCCATTAATCTCTTCTTCAATTCTTGAGAATTGTGGCTCACCCAGACCCAGAGATCAAATAAAATGCCTAATTGGGAAAATCCTAAACAAGAGTATCCTGGGGAGCTTGAATTTATTTGTCAACTGTTCAAACAACTATGTTGTTTATATATCTTTAAAACCCTGATACTTTTCCACCACTATATCTTAATCCAGATACTTTAAACACAGGAGGGTGATTGAGAATTGTTTTCAATTAACTGGAATAGAGAGAGACACTTATTCTAAAAACAGATAGTTGTGTTGTGAACATTCTGCCAAACATGCTGAGAATTTTAGGTCTAAACATCAGGTCTGAGGGACGCTCTGAAAACTCTTCACGGGTAGTAGTAAACACAGCTAATGGATATTCCCTTCTTTCAGTAGCACTTGTATTAACACTGTGATTCAATAATAATAAGAAAATAAATGAATTATGCTTTTTTAAAAAAGTTCCATAACATTTTTAAAGATATATGAAAGTGAACCAATATAGGAGATTTTTCTGCTTGTGATTACTCCAGAATTGCCTGCTAATTTTTCTGGAGGTCCAGGTACACAACCAGCAAGACTGATATCCACCATATTGCAACAGAAATGCAGAAGATAGTTAGAAGTCTATATCTGTTTCTGAGTCTGACAGCATTCCACATTCCCACTGTTACTGAAAGAATGAGTAATCATTAGTTACCTAAAACAAAATAATAAATTTTCTGACAGCATTGTGACTCATCAATAAACTAACTCTGAACTCTATTTTGGAAAAAGAATAAATGGAAGAATCTGTGGTGACAAAACACAGGCTGAGCTTGTTGAGTTTTTGCCCTTATGTTTTTCAATCCTAATCACCAGTTTAGATTTGATATGGCATAGATTACAAGTGCTGCATGAGTTGGTGCCTTTTTTTTTTTTTTTTTTTTTCTTCAGACTACTTCCTGTTCTTGGTTGTAATAGTGGTGAACATGAGATTAATTTGATTCCATGGTGCACAAAATAGCTCTGGAAAGACATTAATGTCTGGAAAGACATTAATGACAATCTGTGCTATAGGACAGCCCAGATTACACAAATATAGTTGTGGCCATATTAGATGACTTGTCCTCCATGCCTATGCTTTAATGATTGCACATCTTTGTTGCCATCAAGTATCAGTGGAGCAATGAAATAACTCTAATGGAAAATTCCCAGAAAGAAAAGGGACAGTTGGACCTCATAATACTGATAAAATTCTCTCTATCAAAAAATTAATCTTCTTATTGTTTCACAGGACTAAGAACTAACAGCTTCTTGACCATCAGAGGGAGAAAGTCAGAGAGATTAGGATTTTTAAAATCTTTCCCTGAAAATACTATAGTATATAAATTTTTTTTAACCTGATATTAAGGATTTGATGTTCCTGAAGGCTTTCTGTTAATAATAATATAAAATTAAAGTCTTAAATACAAACCGAAACAAAAAACAAACCAAGAAACAAACAAAAAACCCCCCATACTTGTATTAATTTCACACTGAATTTTTCTTTTTCCAAACAAAGTGAGTCAAACAAACATATGTACAAATGATTTACTCTTCTGCAGTGTATGACATAGATATTTCTTCCTCTTGTCTGATTTCAAGTTCTAAAATATCCTGAAGCATATTGTGAATGAGAATATATTTTGATACTCATGGTGACTGGGTTGTATTTATACTGATATTCAGGCATTAAGAAGATGGTAAATAAAATTCAGAAGTTGCTTCCTAACAGAAAAAGAATTCAAGTTTTCAATGTCAAGTATAGTTCATATTTCTCTACATGTACAGGTTGTGCTCTCTAGTTTCCCACACTGGTAAATTTTTCTTTGTTTGTGACTCTTTCACATTTTCCATTGCTTCCATTTCCTCATGTAGGAGAAAAAGTACAGATCTTTTTCCTGCCATCTTATCTTCATAATTAGCTGGACACAGATGCCTTTGATGACTTTTAAATCTTCTACTGAATCACCCACAGGAAGACTTCTTTGATGCCACTTTTAATGACTTGCCATTATTTATCTGTGCTGACAGAGATATCTCCACTACCTATTTGAGTTAAAAAGGAATATTTTTCCATTTAAAAGCATTTAGATCCTCAAACTACTGATGTTGCATATCTTACTAGTACAAATTGTTCTTTTATTTACACTATTTTTATTTTTCATTTTTGAGCTCAGTTTCTCACTTAGCCCTTCTCTTTCTCTCATGGCTTTAGAGACTACTCTTAATCTCATACAAATAATTTTAGTCAAAGATTATTTTGTGATCTGTGGTGTTGAAAAAGGATGGGTGGGAAGCTGATCTATGGAAACCACCAATCTGTACCAACTCCTCTTCTTTGCTAGACAGTTTTCTTTCTATTCCTCTGATTATTCTTGAGGAAGTCTTCCTATATTCAAAGTTTGTCTTCCTTCCACTTGCTAATACATGATCTTTTTGTCAAGACATTTCCATTTTACTAGCCTTGGTGAATGGATGACCTCAACCCCATGTACAGTATCTTGTTCTCCAAGCCTCATTGTTCTCTCAGTGCCTTAAGATTGAGTACCTGGTACTCTGAAGTCCTGCAAGTGAGGCAACAGCAAACAAGTCTAATTCTCCCACAAATCATAATCAGTTTTGTTGATATGTTTTAGAAGTCTAGTTTTGAAATTTCACTTAAACGATAATGTGGGAAACATTCTTTGGAACAAGTAAATGCTGCTGCTTGAAATGTTGCTACTGGCTGCCTGCCTGCCTCTGCAAGTAATCAGGAGTCTCCTAGTTAGAGTTTTACTTATGATTTTTTCTATAGTTCACTCACTTGAGGTAATAAAAAGATAAGTCCTGGACCAAAATATTCTTTTTCTACAATAATTTTTGCGCATTAATACACATCTTGGCAGGCAACATGGAGAAAATCTGAGACATCTTCTATCCATGTTCTATAAGTGTTGTGGATAATTAGTCAAATTCAGTCACTTTCACTGTCAATCTGGCACCCTTCATGATCAGTAAAATTCTCCTTAAAAAATTCTTCTTGCTGGCAAACCTGGAACTGGCAGACTTGATTAGGTAATTAACTCAGATACTGAACAATCCATAATGTTGGGCATAATTAACAGATCAGGTTATTTGTCAGAGGCAGGTAATTTCCACTTACCCTTGGGATACTGTCAGTGGAGAGGCCTTGAAAACTTGCACATTGTACAGCACAACATCTGTGATTTACACAGAGTAGAGCCATTGTGTATTGTGTAGGGAATGCCTATTACATGGAAATTCAGTGAAAATTCATGGCATTTCTGCAAAAGGAGTATCAAATATTAGTGCAATATATAGACATTTTTCTTCCATTAACATGAACTAACCTTAACCTTCTCCCACAGGAAGCATATATCAGAACAGAACAGAAAAGAACAGAAAGTTAGGGGATGGAAGGACCTCAAAAGATCATTGAATCAAATCCCCCTGCCAGAGCAGGATCACCAAGAGGAGGTCACATAGAAACATGACCAGGTGGGTTTTGAATGTCTCCAGAGAAGGAAACTCCACAACCTCACTGGGCAGCTTGTTCCAGTGCTCTGTCACACTCACAATAAAAAAATTTTTCCTTGTGTTTATATGTAACCTCCAATGCTCAAGCTTATAGCCATTGCCTCGTGTTCTATCATTGGGCATAACTGAGAAAAGCCTGGCACTATTCTCCTGGCTCTCTCCCTTTATGTGTTTATAGACATTAATGAGGTCACCCCTCATTCTCTTCTCCAAGCTGAAGAGACCCAGATCCCTCAGCCTTTCCTCATAAGGGAGATGTTCCACTCCCTTCATCATCTTTGTCATTCTGTGCTGGACTCGCTCAAGCAGTTCCCTGTTCTTCTTGAACTGAGTGTCCCAGAACTGGACACAATATTCCAGACGTGGCCTCACCAGGCAAGAGTAGAGAGGGAGAAGAACCTCTCTCAGCCTACTAGCTACCCCTCTTCTAATGTACCCCAGGATGCCATTGGCCTTCTTGGCCACAAGGGCACATTTCTGGCTCATGGTCATCTTCCCGTCCACCTGCACCCCCACGTCCCTTTCCCATTCACTGCTCTCCAAGAACTCAGTCCCCAGTCTGTAGTGGTTCCTGGGATTGTTCCTACCCAGATATAAGACTCTACACTTGCCCTCATTGTAATTCATTAAATTTTTCCCTGCCCAACTCCCCAGCCTGTCTAGGTCCCTCTGAATGGCAGCACAGCCTTATGGGGTGTCATCCACTCCACCCAGCTTTGTTTCATTGGCAAACTTGCTGAGAACACACTCTGTGTCATTGTCAAGGTTGCTGATAAAGATCTTGAACAGGACTGGACCCAGCACTAATCCCTGGGGTGCTCCACTTGTCACAAGTGGACTCTGTGCCTTTGATCACCACTCATTACGCTATCATACAAAAGAGTAATACAAACAAGTCAAGATTTAATTGCAATAAATGTGACCTTAGTGAGACACAGTATTATCCAGAGTAAACCAAAGGTCTTTGATTATGGCATATTGGGTGAGTTTGAATAGTTCTTAACATGGTAACTGTCCCCATGACAGTCTTGCAAAAGAAAGATTAAGTTTTGACCCTTGAATGATATTCAGAATATGGTTGTTAGAACTGGGATAGAAAATTGGTCACCAAATTTTGTCTGTAACACAAGATATTGAGAATTACAGGGCTCTTCAGTACTTTCTTGGAAGTTTAAATTAATTCCCGGAGCATATTCCAGAGTAAAGCAAGCTACCCTAATACCATCTCTGAACTTGAATATGATTAGGGACTAAATCAGATCTTTCTCTTTAGGCTTCATAATCACTCTGCTAAATACAGACCCATAAAGAAGACTGATAGATCTTAATTATTTTCTTGCAACCGGTGTTGCTGAGATTCAACTGCAGTTCTGTGAAAATGTGTTTCACCTTGCATATGGCAAGATAAAAGGGAAGCAGTTTGTAACCTCTGAAACACAGAATATATCCACAACAGACACGTAGCAGAAAGCTGATCTCAGAGTGACTACACAATCATGTCAAAGCTAGTCAGCTGCTATAGCAGATATGAAATAAAAGCTGTAAAACTACAGAAACAAAACCCAGAATCTTGAAGAGTGGTGTTCCACTGGCCTCAAAATTTTGGAAACTTGGAAGATGACCAGAGAATGCTGAAGGATTTCTTTCTACATCCCTAAGATACTGGGTCCTGTGAAAAGGATGACACTGTGAGTAACAGTATTTTCCACCATGGTCAGAAGTGGTCCTAGTGGTCTGAAGCAGATGTCATGCTTTATAGTTTTCAGTTAGTACAGCCAGGATCAGCTGACTGTAAAATCATATGGAAAAGTAATGAACTAGTTGAATCAGAAGATTTCTCAAGTTTCATGGAAGCTGTAACAAGAACTTTATTGTCCTCTCAAGCACAGGCCAAGTACAGAGAAAAAATTTTAACAGTGGAGAATGAGAATCTTATTCCTGTCTTGTATATGGGTACCAATGTGACCATGCAAATACAGTGAATTTCAATGTATTCATTAAAATATTTTACAAGGGATATAATAATAACAACTATAATTAAATCTAATATTTTACACTGGTTTATGGAAATACTTTCTTATTGGTTTATTTTTCAGCGCTAATGTCAAAGAACATAAAACCATACTTAAACACAAAAATATAATGAGCTCATCATAACATGGTGCAAGTTATCTTTGTAACAGAAGTAACCTGTTCTGAGGTCTTGAGATGCTATATTTAAACCCCAGTGCTCCCTGCTGTTTTCTGCCAGCAGTGCTTACATCTTAGTATACCATTTTAACTCAACACCTCAGTGCTGTGGCTCACATATTTCTCTGTGAGTTTAAATAGACAGATAGAACCAGTCCAACAAAGGAAGATGTCATGATTGCAGGAAGAAAATCTGGCATTTAGACAAGATCTTGGAAATACTCAAGGGTCAGGTGATGTCACTGTACTTCTCACATGCATTTTTTCTGGTGATGATGTCAGCAGTACACCTACAGATTTCTGTGGCCTCGGTCCCAACCTCTTTGAAAACTCAGCTAAGGATCATTGTGTAAAAACATAAGCTGAGAAGAGATCCTTTGAAAAGATAGTCTTTTACTGCTTTACATTATTTTTTCAAAGTCTGGAAAGACACAGTAAAAACTTCAACACCACAAATCATGTGAGTATTCTATTTATCTTAAGCAGTGCTTTTAAGTAATCCACTTTTTATCTTGTTTGTCAACACTGTGTTTGATGCCCAAAAAGATTTACTTGCAGTGCAAACATTATCAGATACCTACTGTTCCTCTGTAGTACCTCAGGGGAGATTCAAAACCGGCCAGCTTAGATCTCTGTACTTCAAAGAATTTCCCCTGAAACCTTGTTTACAGCATAAGCAGAAAAACAAGGTCCCTTTCCCCTTTTGTACTACCATTAACCACATTAAAGCACAGCACTCTACTAAATAATTCCTCCATAACATACACACAAACTTCACCACCATCTAAAATAGGTCAATCGTTTTCATTTTAGCATGCTAATTTACCACTCCAGAAACCTGATACTGGGAGAGACAAGAATGTTTTACAGTATTTTCTGCTACATCTCCTGCTGTTCACCTATGTCATTTCACAGCTTCTCAGAACTTTATGGTAAGATATAGGGACACCAATATTGCAATAAAAAATTGCATAAAGATAGAAATTTTAATAACTTCCTCTCTTGTCCTCATGCTTTGAATACATCAGAGTGACTTATAGTGACTTAATTCAATATTTTATTGATTATGTCTTTCTTTTGAGTTTTGTTCTCTCTGTTTTAGTGTCATGTAAGCTATGACTGAATTAAACAGCACATCCTTATGTGCCTCAATAGCTTCAAAGAGAATGTAAGAGGTGTAAATATGTACACTGTGCAATCACACCAGGTGTGCAAACTTTCCAAAAGGCGATTACAGTTGTAATTATTTGCTGTGGCTTGACCTCAGCTGGCTGCCAGACCCCTTACCAAGGCACTCTCTCACTCTTCCTCCCTTCAAAAATACGGGGAGAGACACTAAGATGAACAAGCTCCTTGGTTAGAGATAAGGGCAGTTTAGTAAAAAACAGCAAACCCCCCTGCAGAATCAAAGCAAAAAGAGGAAATTTAGACTCTAATTTTTATAATCAGGTAGATTTCTCTCCACTTTCTGGTAAGCAGAACCTCAACATGCCTAGCAGTTTCTTGGGAAGGAAAACTCCTCTGCCTCCTCCCTTCCCATCAGGTTTTATTACTGAGCATGATGTCTTATGACATTGGGATATCCCTTTAGTCAGCTGGGGTCCTCCTGGACCCTTACCCACCCTGAAGCCTATTAGACTTGTAGGGGAAAGAGTGAGTGTCTGATCTCCCAGACTTGAAACTATGTGAGCATGGCTTAGCAATAGTCAAAACACTGGACTCTTATCAGCACCATTCCAGCCACCAAGGCAAAGCACAGCTGCCCTGTTGGCTGCTACTTGGAAAGTTAACTCCATCCTAGATAGACCCAGTACACTTTTATTTGCATCACAGGTTATGGTTGTTTTTGGTAATGATTTGGAACCTGATCCTTCTCATCTGTTTGTAACAATGCAAAATTATTCTGCTGACATTAATGAGGTTGTATATCAGCATGTGCAGTTAAGGTAAATTGCACGAGCATAATGTAACTTAAACAACTAGTTGCTACAAACCTGCAACTATCTTCCAAAATACAGCTTAAAAATAATTTTTTAAAAAATTAAAATTATTTACAAGGCTGTAAAATGGAAACTCACATCTTAAAGGTGTTCTCAGTAGTATTCAGAAATTATCCTGTCTGTTTCCATTCTTTCAGTTATTTTCTCAAATAAATACGTAAATGTAAATGTAAACGTAATTTTAATGAACTATTTTGTTTTCATGAACATTTTCATAAAGTGTACTTTGCTTTTCAGAAACGAAAATTTTTGAAAACCCATTATATATTTCTGTTTCTATTTTTCAGTTTTATAGTTGATCCAGGCTTAAAAACATTTTTTTCTTATACCAAGATAATATCTGATTAATTTATTTAGTTTCCTAATGGTCAATACCAATATAGTTACAACATGAAAACCCAGTCCCCCTTCTTTACAGAACATATGAAAAACTTAGTTTTTGAAGATTAATTCTGGGTAAAACTCTAACATTTCTTGGTGGTACCTGAAGCATTATTTAAAAATTTATATCTGTTATTATGGTAATAAATGGAAATGGAAAATGGAAAATAATGCATACTATTAAGAAAAATAAAACTAAACAGTGTTAAGTCATATACACCATTTATGGAAGATGATAGAACTTTAATATCTTCCTTAATATTTTCTGTGAATTTGGAAAATACAAATTCTTGTGCAGGTCACTGTCTTATAAGACAGACTCATGACTCTTTCAAAAGAAAAAACTTAAGGTTGTGTCCCCATATAAAGTATTTGACTTACACATCTGCATATACATAATAAAATACTCGTGATCAGTCATTGCTTTTTTTTGTTTGTTTGTTTGGTTGTTTTTTTTTTTGTTTTTCTAGAATATTCTCATTTAAAAATGAATTTGTAACCCACCACTAAGATGATTCATAGTGTTTTCTTGTATTATATATATCATCCCTGAAAAGTATTTAATGCAACATTGAGACTTAAAATAAAAGTAATTTTTCTAGATACCTTCCATTTACAATATACAATTTCTTCTGTTTGGACAAATCCTAGTACGGTATGCTTGTAGAATTCCTTGAACAAACTTAATTCCTCACTTGGTTTTCTTCAATAGAACTTTGGTTTCTAGCCAAGAGGGATTTTTATACCTCCAGTTACGTACTAGGGGATTTATCAATATGAATAATGTTTTATTTTATCTGTAATTCAAACCACAAGGCAACAAACTGGGAAGATCATTTTCATTGAGGAACAGAGAAATATTTAGTTTTGGGGATTTGGTGGCCACAACATGGGTTTCACTCTTGGTAATATTTATTCAATGTCACATTCCACAGTTCAGATTCTCTTGTCCCACAACCTTCGAATGCCCAAAGGCATTCGGGGCATTTGGGGCATAATTAAAATAATGACAGCACAAGGTGCTTTTTGCACTTGGGAGAGCCGATGCAAATTTGTAACTGAAGTCCCTGCAAATGAGAAGTAAACAGCAGTTAACATCCTGACCTCCTCCATTCATCTGTGCTCTCAAATCAGAGAGGTTCCCTTCATCCACTTCGCAGATACAGACTGCCACTAATCTTTGATGAAACAGTGACATTTTACCAATACTAATAACACCTGCTAAAAGCCTCCTCTTGGCATTAGTACTGTATTATAATGAACAAATAAATAGCTTACCTACTGCTCTTGGCAAGTAACCCTAGCTACTGAGGCAGAGCACCAGCTCTCCCAGTGTTACTTGGGCTAATTGACTCATTGGATGAAGTTAAATCACGCTATCCCCAGTGGGATGTATGTTTGTCAGTAATCAATAACTCAACAAGATCCACATGGCAGGTAATTAAGTGGAAAGTAATTAATACCCATCAAATGTTGTATTAACTGCTTTCCATTCATTCAATCAGAAGTCCCAGTGTACTGTAAATAAGGATAAAAATAATGGAATATATACAGTCTGTGTTTTCTAACAAACTGAGGCACTGGCCTGTGTACTGTTTCAAAGCAGAATATCATGCATACAAAAGTCCTGGTCTTACATCCCCAGGGAGATGTGCTGTCCTAAAGTTTCAGTTGTTTCTCCCTCAAAAGGATGTGCTTCAATCCAAATCAAGGGAATTAGTTTATTGTGGTGAGAACTTGTATTCCTTTTTGAAGTAATATTTTAAGTGTCATAAAAGTTGGGTAAGACTGGTAGGGAAATATAAAATAGTCTCCCACTAAAAGTAGAAAAAAAAGGTCAAGATTTTTATCACAAAAACTTATGAATAGATATTTTCAACTATATAAGCAGATACTCCTCTGTCAACCTCCTCATCTTTGCCCCAATAAACTTTGCTACTGTTTTATGCACCTTGAATACACTGCAGGCTGACTTTAAAAGTGCAGATAATGATGCCTCATAGAGACCAATACAGACATTGATTTCTGCTTTTAGAAAATTTCCTGAGTGAATTCTCACCATAAAAACTGGAAGCCAGCACAGAAAAGGAAGATTTGCCTCATCGCAATGAAGCCTCCCTTGGTTCTCCTTTATCAGCCTTTTCAGCTGCAGAGACTAGACTCACCATTATTTTCATATGTTGATAATTTGGAGTTTTCATTTAATGTTTTCTTTCATTTATTACTTCCACTGATGTATATATAACCCAAAAAACACTGATGCAGCAGAAATCTTAAAACTATTATTTTAATAATTGGAAGTTACTTTCCTTTCCAAGCCCAAACACCTTTGCAGGGGTTTTATCTTGTGCTTTTCAAGGGATAAAGTTTTGCCTGTCACAAGATGTAAGTCAGAGGACTGAGATACTAGAGTGCTTGATATTTCACATTTCTGTAGATTTAAAAATATGAGTTACTTTTCTGTGTTTTGATTTTGAATTGTGCATCCTCTGCCAAACACCTCTTCTAAATTTCACTCCTGAATTCACACTGCTTATTTGATTCAGAATGTCATCTTGACTTTTAAAATTCTTCTTGTGCTAGAAACACAGTTCATCAAAATATCAGCAAAAGTCTAAATGGTCAGGAGTGAAAGAGAGATTCAAATAAATAGGTAGCTAAGTACAGCGGTGTGTTTCACAACTCCTTTTTTCAAGACACAGAGGTGCAGAATTTTTCCTCAACCAGTGTTTCTTGATTCTATGGAAGTCTTCCCTGTCCTCGGTCAGAGGTATTGCTAAAAATTACTCTTTTGCCAGAAAGATTTTTCCTCTAGTCTACCAGAATTTCCTGCAAATCTTTCCTCTTACCTTAAGATACTAAGAAATGCCTTTCTTCTCTTCCTTTGTGAGATTATACACTTTTTATCAGCTACAATAGGATGTTGAAGACTTCTATCTGGACAAAACAGCTTTTCACATTGAGAGATGGCTTCCAGTTTGGATAGATGTTTCTATCTGAAAAGGCAGTAACCTCCAAATAAAAATAGTTTGCTGGTGGCCTGGTCAATAGGCACCTCAGTCATGTAGTAAAATGTGGCTGAAATATAAAATGAATGCAAAGAGTAGTTTGTGTGGGGCTTTAACAGTAAAGATATTCAGGAACACATTCACAGATGGCATTCCTAATTACAAACAGAAACCATAAAGGAAAACACAGAGACTCCCTTATTGCCTAACATTTTATTCCAGTTTAAATAATCTGCTTGTTCAAAATCCAGTATTTGGCACTAGATTATTCTTGTACAATTCATGTCTTGCCAAAAAGATCCTTAAATAAATCCCTTCTGTGTTCTGAAGAGTAATGTGATGAAGGCAAATACATTTTCAGATGTGGTATCAGGACTATTTTCCAGACATTCTATCATACCTAAATAAGGCTAAATCTTGTGTCATTGTGCAATTGAATCTCATCATCAAAGTCTGAGGGACTAAGAATACAGTCCAAGTGAGAGGAATAATGCTCTATAATATAAGTAAAAGATTTCAAAACTATGAAAAATAATCATACGAGAAAGGAATAGTAGAAACTAATCCTCTGTTTCCTTCTATAAAGTATATCTTATAATACAGGTGAAATAGGCTGTGCTTATTTTAAATCTGTGTCAATGTGTACTGTATACATGTGTAAAGAATGTCCCAGGACAGTAAAATATACATTAGTTTATAAATAATTTATCTGCAAGTACTGTAATTTTTAAACAATTATATGTTGTCTAATTATCTACCAGAGATGTCTTTTTCAGTACAAAATTGCTAGAGATTGGCAGAGAACAAAGTTTTCTCAATTTTGTAAAAATAGTAAAATATCAAAAAATTAATCAAGTAACTTATCCATGTGTATTCATTTTATTTGTACAAAGCTATGAGGTCTGCTCTACAGGTCATACAGGTGTCTTTCCATTATGTTTGCTTTTTTCCAAAATTTAAGAAAATCAAGAATATTTTGCCATCAATAAAAATGAAAGAGAAAAAAGAAAAGTATCAACATTGCTAAACCTCTGAAATGTTCAATGACTTTCCAAATTTGAGCATGAAAAATGAAAACCTTCCTTTCCTTGCCTGTGAAATTTTCCCCCACTTTGTCTTCCAGCCAAGAGGATCCTACTCCTTGCAAATGAAATTAGAAAAAATCCATGGCAAACGTATCTCTCAACTTTGTAGACAGATCATGAATTTGAACTAGGCTGAGGCTACATCAGAGGTGCAATTCTTTCACACTTGAAGAAATGGAAAGAGGCAACAACATCTTGGCTGTGGGACTAAGAATATAGGGAGTCAAAAAAAGGTAAATATAAGCTCTTTCAAAAAACAGTCAAAATCCAGTTAAGTCTGGCTAAATTTGTCACTTGTCTACCTGGTTCAGTTTGCTCTCTCTTAACCCGAGAATATCTTCTCCTTCTTCCTCATAACAGAACTTCTGGTAATTTTTGAGTTTGTAATTCTAAAACTGTATGGATTATCTGACTTCCTGTTTGTAAAGCAGTTTCACTGACATGTAGTGCACACAGGTGACCCGATCTTGGATCAACTTGAAGCCCTATTTCAGCAAAGGGCCTCATGGGGAGCTGAATTGAACCTTGAAATAGCAAATAATATTCCCTGAATCTCAGTCAAGAACTCCATCCAGTTATCTGAGCAAGAGAAACTGGGGGGTTTTGGTTCCAGATTTAGCTGACAATCACAAAATCAGAAAGAGAAATAAAAACAGAGCATATAGAAATGAACTTTCTCCCAGAGATGAATAGTTAGATAAAGAAAAACTCCATTACATTCCCAAAGCTAAAAGTATAATCCACACTGGCATAGTCTCGCCCACAGTCATGTGAATAAGGGGATAAAACCCCTAGCATCTGTATTAGAAATTGGGAGTTGCTTCTCCATCTGTACAGCTGATCTATGGGAAGACACTGCCAACTTGATAGGGGTGCCAGCCAAGGTCATGTCCCTTGGACTGAGAGCCCTTAACTGGAAGGGTAAGTGAACATCTTGCATAAGTTTTAAACTGAGGGTGATTAACTAATACATCTGATATATTTAGCATGGTTTATAGGTTCTAACAATGTTTTCCATGAAGCTGTAGAGGTTCTAACAATGTTTTCTTGTTTTCAAGTTGTAATAGTGCATTTTACCATTGTGTTCACAACAGTCTGCATTAGTGACATGTTAAATCTGTAAGGACAGTTTGGCTCAATTGCCTGCTTGGGCCTTGCAGTCAAACCTGCTAGTGGAGTGTGGCAAGAGGGAGCTGACACATGACCAATGTGATCAGTCAGGATCCGATTTTATTAGAGCATCAAGCGTATTTATACCTTTTAAACTAAACTATGACATTACATCATTGATAAATGGTTACAAAAGCTTAGATCACTATTGGTTACATGTTAAACATTCTCTACCTCTTGCAGTTTTCTTGTTCTGTTCTCAGAACATCTTGCTTCAGTGATCACAATGCTCTGCTCTGTTTTATTTCATTCCGGGGCTTTCCAGATAGCTCAAGGTGGATACATTCTGTCAAGGTCAGTGCTGACGCGAGTCCTTGCAACTTTGGCTAAGCTTACTTAGCATTAGTGAAACCCAGGCCCTGTAGTGGCAAAGCCCAATCTCCCACAGTGGAGTTCAAATAAATAATTTCCTTGAATCTTGCAGTCAGTTCTCTTTTAGTCACAAACACCATACTGAAACAGAAAAAGATTCTGGTAGAGGAATTTGCTGTAGTCTTTGAAAAACAGTTTGTAAAATCCTGACTGTGCTTTCTCTATCTGCACAGTAAGCGAAATATTTACCCCATCCAGAGTTGCAAAGGAAATCATAATTGTATCTATAATGTGATAGATACTGGATAGCAGTGAAAACAAGTACAGGAGAAAGAGAGGAAATGTAAAACTGGAGAAAAAAAAAAAAAAGCAAAAGACAAATAATGCAGTAGCACTACTCAAAAACAGAAGTTAACAATGTGGAAAGGGATTATCTTTAAAAGACTATAGTTGTAGTGAACGAGCCCATTTCAAACATAACTGATTCTCCCGTAAATCTCTTAGTGCAGTGTCTGGGGTTAGTGCAGTGGTTTGGAAGTGGGGGGTCCATAGGGCCCTCAATTCTGGCTGAGCAGATATGTGAAGCTGAATGAGCCTCTACAGGTAACATACTCAAGAAAGGGAAAATGAAATCACAAAGACATACAAAAGGAGCTACAGAGCAGAAGAGAGGAGGACATGTGAACAATACCAAACCAAAGGTATCAAGGTCAGTGAAGAAAGAGGGAGAGAAGGTGTCTGAGCAGAGATTTCCCCTCAGCCTGTGGTGTGACGGCAAGCTGCCCCCTGGAAGCCTATGGAGGAACACAGTAGAGCAGTTCCTGAAGGACCACGGTGGGGTAAAGGTGGATTTGTAGCCCCTGAAGTGCCACAGATGGGCAGATGTGAAGCTGCAGCCTGTGCAGGGTCATGGAGAGGGGCAGACATTGATCTGAAACCACAGAGGATACCATGCCAGAGGAAGTTTTCCAGAGGACTGTTTTCCCAAAGCAGACTGTGACTGTGTGGACAGCCCATATGCAGGGACCCCACACTGGAGTGGGGGAAGGCTATGAAGAGTAAAATATCAGATAGTTAAGACTGATCTTTCTGCCAAATTCTCAAAAAGGTCTAGATAATTTGTTTGCAGACAGCTGAAGATCTTGTTTTTGCAGGACTAAATAGTCAGTAACATCTATTCCAGCTGCTGCTACCACGGTACAGATTGTTTAAATCACCATAACAATGGGCTAGCTTCAGCATCTTCAGTTAATCTGTTTTAGGATTCCAAACAAGTATATTTACAAGTATTTTCCAACACTTCATGAAACAGAGGTTTCTGTAAAATTAATTTTCAATCCAGAAAAATTTGGTTGAAAACTTAAGAAGTATAATATTTATATACACATATCTATTATAGAAAATGCTATCTTCCAAGGTCATTTCACCACTGACACAAGAAAGCAGACATAAAAACCACTTCTTTCAGTCTCACTGATGTTCCAGTTGCCTGCGTAAATCTTCTTTGATAGCAGGCTGGCACTACAATATTTCCAATGAGTAAAATTAAAAAAAAAAAAAAAAGTGTTCTTGATGTCTCACTCTCTGTTTAAAATCCAAAGGAAAGTATAAACAATCTGCACTTGTGCAGTGAACATGCTCTGTTTTGATTGATTGCCCTTCCACAGCTCTATTTTCAGATGAGGAAAATCCAGCTTAAAGCAATTCCCTCAAAGAAAACTTATGCAAGTTTTATTTCACTTGATAGAAAAGCCTTGTGAGGGGTCATCTCTTCCCAGGTGAATAGCAAATTGTGCTGGATCCATGTCCAAATTCTCATCATGAGGCTTAGGTAACTTAAATTAAAGGGAAGTTCAGTCTTAGTAGTGTTGAATGAAAAGTGACTGCAAAGGGTTTTGGATATATATTGTCTTGGGTGGGGAACTGGACAGTAGGATTTAATGCCATCTTAAGGAAAATTAAGATGCATCTGCATATTGTTTTGTCTCAGCACTAGAAAGTTACATTGGAAAATACATTGGAAATACAAAAAATATGATATTATATGTTGCCTTTTGAACAATTAAAAAAAAAATGCTAGCGTTTACCTGTGTCACAGTAAATATCAAGTTAAATCATTCAGGTTTAGTTTCAAATACATTGGTAGTAAAAGAAAGGGAGCTGGATAAAAGAAAAGTACCAGTTCCTGAAGAATTAAACCAGACTGCCTGGCTGCAGTCATGGCACCATTACCAAGATCTCAGTGTGTTACAATTACTCAGTACATGTATCTGTTCTTCCAGTCAACAAAATACACTGACAGAATCAAAGTGTCATTAGTGAAAAGTAATCCCTAACTGACAAATATCATGTTCTATTGAACACTAGTCTTTACAAAATTTTAAACAAAAAGGGAAAAGTCAGTGTTGAAAAGATACATATTTAAAAGTTATTAAAAAATTAAGTTTAAAATTCTACAAGGTAATTGCATTCATTCCTTCAAATGATAACAAAAGCATATCAAAGGAGTCCTGATTTGGCAGGAAGACCATGGAAGACCATGTGGAACACCATATTTGGAAGGCTGTATCATGTTTTGGGCTCCCCAGTAGAAGATACTGGAGTAATACCAGTAGAGGCTATGAAGCTTGTTAAAATGCTGGACCACAGGCCATACAAGGAGGGTCCAAAAGCTAGGTTTGTTTGGCTTCAGGATTAAAAAAAAAAAAAAGATTGAGAAGACAATTGATACATGTGTCTGCATTTACTTAAAGAAGAAGACATCAGGAGAACAAAGCTGGAACCTTTGTTATTAAATGCTGGCTATATCCTATGAAAAGCTTCTTCATCCCATCTATGGTCAGACAGTGGAAGAGATTGTCCACAGAGGGTGTGAAGTCACCATCTTTAAAGATATTCAATACTTTATTAGACACAGCTACAAGCAAGTTATACTAACTGGATTTATGTTGAGCTGTGTTTGGACCAGATACCTTCAGAATTCTCATCCAGTCTCAACTATCCCTTGGTTCTGAGGATTGGTTTGCATTCACTGTTAAAATAAAAATATCAGCAAATTTTTCTCAGGATTTTTTTTTCCTAATGGATAGATAGAATCCATTGTACCATTAGAATAAACAGTTATGTAGGAGTTATGTCCTTCTACTTCTTTGTGTACAGCTTATACCAGTTGCAGGCCAGAAGCAACACAGAATGCAAAGTGACAGATGGTATTGAGCATATAATTTTGTTGATTACTTTTATACATTACTTGTATAATTTGTTTTAGAGACACATCCATTGCATAGAATACACTCTCTTTTTCCTAATCTGGATGTGAATTATAGAAAGGTATTGGTAGAATTTTCTTTTTTGTTTTCTTAAATGAAAACTCTTGGGCTTATCTTCATGGAAAAGGGTGGAAAGGGAATTAAATCTGTTTTCGGGCACAGACAACTTAGCTGTATTATATGGGCTACCTGGACACCCTCACTATGAAATGGAATTCATGTTTTTCTGGAGTTGTTGAAACCCTCCTGAATAAGGGCTCCATTCTTAATCCTCCCCAGGGATTCCCACTACTGAATAGCAGCATAGACCAGGATGAAATTTATTATCACATACACAGGATATTGTTGCAGCCTCTCATGTCTTTTCACTTTAAAAATTACACTTCTAGGTTGACACTACATTCTATCCCTAAATTCTTACAAATCTATAATATTTTATAATTAAATTACCACAAATAAATTTTGATTAAATGAAATAAAATCTTTGTTTCTCTTGGTGGAATTTTCTATCATTGAAACAAAGAAATATTAAGAATGCAATGAAATTATAATTATGTGATATTCAAACAGGCAGAGTAGAGGAATCTGAGAAAACCACCTGTCTCATCTTTGCAATATGGGAGCAATAAGTAATAACTTCTCCTACAGGACAGTGCAGGAAAGATGGGTTATGAAATAGATGATCTGTCCAGGTTTGTCATAGCTGTTTGAAGTAGCTCTATGCAAGCCTCTTAAGTGAGCCCTGGAAATGAAAATGAAACATAAAGATTACTGTTGTCTTTTATAATTTTGCAGAATAGACAGTTAGTTTTACCTAGCCACAATATCAGCCTAAACCCAGGAATGAATAACTGTTCTATTAATTATTTCTCACCAAATAGGAAGGTGAATGGGAATTACACCCCGTGGCTCTAACTGGAATAAATTACTGAGTTCCTGATTTCTTCATTGCTGTCCTCTGATTCTTCCAGTAGGGAAAAACTAAAGCACACCCTCAAATAGTGACATAACTGCGTAGGACAGCAGTACCTTGTCCTAATTCTCATATGTTTACAAACCTAGTCTCACACTTTTTACTACTTATCTGTGTTTTAATGCTAAACCATTTCCTCTCCTCAGAACATCAAATATTGATTTCCAGGACCCAGGGCCCCTGAATAAATATAAAATCATGCTCATGCATAGTTTGTTACTGGTTAAAAAAAAATTTAAAAATCAGAATATTTTTCTGTAGGTGTCAATGCAGTTCAAAAGATATAGTAAGATTATGTCAGTCTGGGAAAAAAAAATGATAAAAAAGACTATTATCTGTTTCAGTTATCATATAGGACTTTAAAATATTTTTTCCCAGAATTTCAAAGACTTCTTTTAATCCAGTTTCTGTGGAAACATAAGAAAGTCGTTGTCACTAAGTTTCATGGATCAGAGGTGGAACAGCTTCCCTTTTAAGAGGAGGTCCTCTTGTAGGCAGGATCAAGACATTATAAGCCATTGCAAGGTTTATGTAGATACTGCTTTAAAGATGGGTTTACTGAATTAAGGTAACATGAACAAAAGCCTTTAGAGTTGTATTCTTCCAGGCTTGTCCCAGTGGGATACTACTATATAGAAAATGACAATGGTTACCTGTTTCCTTATGGGAAAGTCTGCTTCTCATACAGTGTAAAATAAACTACGACATATTTTTGAACTTTTGATGCTTTTGTTGTTATTTTAGGTAGGTGTGCTAAGAAAGCACTATTTAACTGTGGAATTTTTCTAAATCAAGATGTCTTGGCATTTGATTTAAAGGTTAGCACACCATTCTAATTTTGGTTTTCTCAGTACCACTGAGTTCAACAGTGAGAGCAGCAGGAGGAAGCACAGTGGAATCAAATCCTATTTTAGATTTTCTTGATGTTTTAGAAGTCTGTGTGGGGTTTTACATGTTGGTTGTGGCCAATTTTCTCTTTCTCTGATATCCTTTTAGGCTCCTGAGTTGCCTTCTAGCGTAGTCACTGAGCTTTGGTGTAGACCTAAAATCAAAAGTTCTTTTTCCTTCTGTTCTTGCCCTTGACAACTTTCAAATCAGATCAAAATGTATACTGTCACAACAAAGAAAAAGGTAAAAAAAATATAAAAAAGAGAAAGAGATCAAAAAAGCAGGGAAAAAAAAAAAAAAAAGAAAGAACTTCCCCTTCTTTTAGATACTTTTTGAAAGAAAAAACCTTATTGCAGGTTCTTCTCTTTATGAGAGTCTCTTACAGTACATGTCTTTTTGATAGTAAGAGAACATACCACAGTATTTCTTCAGGCTCTGTAGTAGCTGTATGTTTCTCCCTATGTTTTCCAATTTTTTCTAGGCTTAAACAGAGAATAATGTTGTTTGGGTGTTCAGCTGTCAGCTTTGATTACAGGCTGCTGTTCTGCTGGACAAGCCACAGCATGCAGACTACAGGTAGTTCTCAGTCATAACAGAGAGGAAAGAGAGAGAAAAGCTGAAAAGACAAAGGATTCTATTTTGGGTTTAGCTTTGTTTAGGATTTGGGGGGGGGATTTGTTTGAGATTTGGGGGCTGCTTTTTTATATTGTTAAAAAAGAGAAAGTAGATGGATTATTAAAATTATATCATCATTGTATATGGAAGAAAGATAAGTCATGACAACAAACACTGCTGGAAAGCTGTCTGGCTGCTTATCTCAGTGTTAACAATTGAAGATGAAAAAGTGTAAAAAAACTAAGACAGGCTCTCAGGATCTCCATGATGGAACCTGGCTGGTTTTAGGAGGCTGGTATAGAAACAAGAAAACATGAATGCTAGTGGGACCAAGACAGTACATAAGGATGGTGTAATTTAGTGCTTCAGACTGTAAAACTAAAAGGACTAATCTGCAATTTAGGGTTACAATCTCTTGGTTTCAGAACAATTAACACCCACTTTCACCTCTTTTCTGGATTCAGAATCTTCCTTTTTCAGTGGTATTAGGACAGTAGACTCAACCTTGCAATAATAAAATAACAATCAGAAAGATTTCATACTGGTGAGATATTCTTGCTCTTCAAGTTATGTGTTACGTCATTAGCTCTGTTTATTGGCTTCACTGTCAGTGCAGGCCTTGTATTATTTTTTTAGATTTGTAATTGCTGTTGAAAAGAATCCACTAGGCATACAACAGAGACCACTCTTTAGGGTGGAATATGAACATTAGCTTGCTTGTTACTGCAAGAGAAGGCATTTGTTCACTGTTGAAACCCTTTATTACCAATAGTGGTAGGAAATGTTTTTGCTGAAAAATATCCATATAATGGTGCACAAACTAGGTTGGTGTTGGTTTGGTGTTTTTTTCAGGATAAAATAATTTTCAGCTAAGATTTTAATGTTTTTTGTTTTCTTTTTTTTAGAAAAACAATCTTTTTAAATTTTTGAGGTTTGCATTTTTGGAAATTTCTTACCACTTTCCCTAATTCCCAACTGAAAATGCAGTAGAAAATTACCAGGCTTTATAATTTTCCTTCATGCATTCTAACTTCAGAAAAGAAATTCTAACTCCAGAGTCGTAAAAACACAAATGAAGAAAAAGCCCAAGCCAAAGTGACACTGCTGCATTTTGGCCATTTTTTGTTGTTGTTGATTTCCCCACAGAGCTACTGATAGGCAGAGTGGAAGCAGGCAAAAACTTTTTTGGGAACTGTAAAAAGAATTTGAAATTATAGAAATCAGTTCATTTTTAAGCACTGTCCTCATAAAGCCAGACTCTGTCTTGAAGAACCATAATGAAATAAGGTTTTTCATTTTTACAGACATCTTTTTTTTTGAGAACGGATGCACATTTTGTGCATCTTTGTATTAATTGAAGTCATGCTGTGGCCATACCCACTCTCAAAAGTGCAAGCTGTTTAAATGAAAGGAGAAGCAACTAGAAAATTAAGTGCTCAGCGAATTTTCATATTATTCTAACAGGCCCCAGTATGACTGATGTACACGTAAGAGCCTTCTTACACAACATCTTATACCTTACTGCTCACTTCGAAGGATTAGTTGGGGTTGTACAACTTCTCTAGGATTCATATTCAGAAATTTTTCACCAGTTTATTTTTTTTGCTGACTTCTATCTATCAGATATGTCTCAAATGACTGGAGGATCTTCAGTTTCACTGTATTTCTCTTCACTGTGGTGTACATTTTAGTCTTTTCCATTACAGTCTGCTTGAGTAAAGTGATGGTCAAAGTCAAAAAACACACCCAGAAAACACATCTACAGATATTCAACAGGTTAAAAAGCTGCTTTCAGCAACAGGATGGTAATTCCTATGGACTTGGAGATACACTACTTTACAATTTTATCTAAAAAAATATATGTAAAATGTCTACTACAGTAAATTGTGGTTCAATAGCACCATAAGCTTTCACATTGGTTCCACCATCATAGTCAGGAACACAAACTTAAATTCTGGTTAGAACTTTATGCTGAATACTATGCCTCTAGTGAAGGTAAAGGACAATCTTCTCTGCTGTTGTAGAAGGGAGAACAATAGAAGCAAATGGTGATAAAGAGGATATGAGGAAGGTGGGAAAAAATGTTTGGTTTTTTTTTTTTTTTCATATTTCTTTGTAGTGTTTTGTCTTGGATATTTCAGCTGAGAAAGTAGCAACCTGAAAGTAGCTGTACAAACAGCAGCAATTTTCAAATGCTTTTTCTGAAATGATATGTCATCTGGAGGTCAAAACTGTGATTCTTGCATAAGCTTTGGTACATGTGATTTACATAACATCAGGTGCTGTTAGATTGTAACCATCTTTACTGCTTCCAGGGATAGTCCTGGAACACACAAAAGTGTCCTCAGAGAGAAACAGTGGAAAACAAACAATTACCATGCTACCTTAGTGAACAAGACAGACAAATGTAGAAATTAGGAGAAAGTGTAGTAGGAGATTTCTTCTGCCTAGTACTCAGGAAGGTTACAGATTGCATTAGCTGCAATCCCTAATGAGTATTTTTGTAAACCTTTGAGGCCTTGTACAATACAGAATTTGACCATTCCCATAATACAATAGAATGGCTCAAACTACCATTACAATCAACAACCATTACAATCAGCTTCAGGAAATGGTAGGAGGATGCTAAAATGTCTTTTCTGCCAGGTTGTCATTCACTGAGATTGACCTCAGACTGTCTTGGTTTTTTTCTTTGCTGATTAGACCATACTTTACCACAGCCCAGATGAGCCAGGACTCTGATTTGATACAAAAGAATAACAGCAAGTCATTGTTGCAGGGATTTTTTGTTATCTTCTCATTTTATACAAGACTTCTAACATTTTGCTAATGTCAAGAATGCAGATCAAAGAAGTTCAAAACATTTTAATAGATTCGTGTGTGCTGCCTGACTACCACTGTCTGCTTACTTTATATCACTATAATTACAAACACACACACACACACACAAAAAAAAAAAAAAAAAAAAAAAAAAAAAAAAAAAAAAAAAAAAAAATTAGGAAAGACTTCCCACACAAGCACCTGTAAGAAAAACCCAAAACCACAACTTCCCATCTTCCTCTCACTCCAGCTTTTCACATTATAGCCTTCTGCGCCCTGATTTGATAGTATTTCTGTTGCTGTTTCTGTAAACAATACAGTAGCAACCGTCTTACCTGTTGCTGGCTGGTTTATTATGCTTTTAGCAGCTTCTGCAAGCTCTGGTGTTTCATTTTCTTATGAGTACTCTCTCTTCTATCTCGTGAAGGTGGCAGTCCAGATATAGCTCAGTACAACACAGTACTGTGTTCTCCTGAGCACACTGCAGAAGGGTAATAACCAAATTAATTAAAGCCCACTACAGACTGAGGTGTGGAGTCCAGTGCTTTTTTAGTAACAGGAAAATTATGCAAATGCAATTCTGTTGATGTCAGTATCAGAAGTGGGAACAGAACAGGAAATTTCAGCTTTAAAAACAGCTGGCTGCTTCACCTCTACAGACACCACAGCAGAGATTTCTCTGATACTTATCTATTGAAAATTCGTTGTCATACAGCTCACCATTGGATTAGAAAAACAGCTGTCTTGAAAGAGCAGACGGATTGTGAGATGTTGGGAAAAGTGTGAGTTCAGTATTTGTGTTTGTCAGGGCTTAGGCTTTAGGTTTTTCATTTTGCTCCCGGTGTATGGTCAATCATTAAATACACTTTAACTTGTAGGAGCACGTGTTTGTACACCAATGTGTTGCATAAATTATCTGAAAATGTATTACAAATTGTTGGCTTACTCTCACTAATGCAAAATTTTTTAAAAAAAAGACCTAGGTCTCAAAAAAAAGCCTTTTTTAATGAGTTTTTTGAAACATCATACATTTTTTTGTGGGAAGAATGACAGAATATTAAATTTCTAAAAGAAGAGCTGGATAAAGCAGGGTGCCTTTCTCGTAATAGCAGTAGTAATGTTAGCTACATATTTCCTATGGGCTTTATTTGGTTTTTAAGAGGTTTTATTTGTCTTAACCCTGTCTTCAAAAACGGAGGAAAGTTGTAAAATAATAGGGATCCCTTCTGGTAGTTCTTATCTCCATTAGGTAATTTTAATTATGTGTTTGTTTGTTTGTTTGTTTTGGGGGGTGGTGTTGTTGTTACTTGTTTTTTTCTGAAAAAAAAAAAAAGAAAATCACATCACATGTATTTCATAAGTAAAAATATTGGGTTGTCGTGGCTTAGGCCCAGCTGGTACTGACCAGGCCTCTGTTCATTCATTCCCTGTCCCCACCATGGGACAAGGAGGAGAAAATCCATCTCAAGGCTTGTTAATTGAGACAAGGACAGGGAGGTTTGCATTCCCCAGTTACAGTAACAGGCAAAAACCAGACAGTTTCAACTTGGAAAGAAAAAACCTAATTTAATCTACAGAGAGAAAGATCAAACATGGCCAGATCTCAATACCTTCTCCCCTCACCACTCCCTTCTTCCTAAGCCTGAATCGATTACCCATTGCCGCCCCCTCAGGGCACAGGGGAGGGGCAGGGGGGGCTTAGGGTCAGTTCCCCACATGGTGTTTCTCTCTATCCACTCTCCTCAGGGTGAGAACTCCTCACATTCTTTCTCCACTCCCACGTGGGGTTCCGCTCACAGGAGAGTCCTTCAGGAACCCCTCCGACATGAGTCCCTCCCACAGGTGAAGTCCCTCACGCACAGACTGCTCCAACCCGGGCTGCACACAGGGTCACGGCTGCTGCGGGAGCAGTCACCTCCTCTGGCATGGGGTCCTCCATGGCTGCCGATTCACATCTGCCCCACTCCATGATCCAGCACAAGCAGCTTCTTCATGTCTGCTCGCCTGTGACACTTCAGGGGCTACAAATACACATTACGCCACCCGGGTCTTTCAAGGACTGCTCCACTGGGCTCCTCCATGGGCTGCAGGGGCACAGTTGCCACCTCACTATGGGCGGATGGGAAATCTCTACTTGGACACCTTTTCCCCTCCTTCTTCACTTGGTGTCTTTTCTCGGCATTGTTCTCTCACCTCCTCTTCTCCTCTTCTCTGCAGGTCTCTTTTTTCATATTTTTTGCAGGCTCATTTAATTTTCTTGACTACGTTACTCACAGAAGCACGTCCAGCTTCCGATATTTGCTCTGCCTTGGGCAGAGGTGGGGCAGGGATTGAAACTGGGAGAGCTTCAAACAGCTTCTCACAGAAGACACCCCTGTGGCCCCCTCTAATTCCAAAGCACCTCTACACTAACCCAAGACACCAGTAACATGTTTTTGTTCATTTGCTTTTTCTGTTGCTAAAAAAACATAGTTAAGATTCCTAGATAGAAGGGCAGAACTAAATGACGATTAGTTTGAAGTATCTTCTCTATTCATTAGCACCTGCCAAGCAAGTTATCAGAGCAGGAATATTTCTTCAGCAGTAAAATACACAGCACCATTTAAAGAATTAAGACAGCTGCTGTCTCTGGAGTGTATGAATGCAAAAGAAATTAGCTCTTTACCAGTGATGTGATTTTTAGAAGAGGATTCCCTTGAAGGACTGCGCATTCAAAAGTGAAGGCCAAGCACTGAAAGAGTACAAGGAGGATACAAAGAGGATTTCCCAGGAGTACAGAAATAAGTGAAAACACAATCCCTGCATTGGAACTAGCTTCAAATGGCTCCAGCATATGCTCCAAAACTGTCAGTGGAACTAGAAATTTGTTTGAAAAATTAAATGGAAGAGGAAGGTAAAAGATATATCAACAGCTTTTCTGGCCTCTTAGCAGCTGCACTGGCTTTAGTATTGGCCCTTAGCAGTGCCAAAGAGAATGTGATATCACTCTTCCATTTTGATACCACTCTTCCATTGGATTTGAGTGTGCTCTCATGCCTTTGTGAACATTCAAGCAGAATGAGAGTGCATACACTTTTTACAACACACAGCAAGCAACGTGCTAAACCATTTTATCACTGAAGTTCATGAGAAGTTTTAACGTAAATACTAGGAGGATTAGAAGAGTCAATAGGATGACCTGTCTGCTGGGAACCTCAAAAGAATTTTGACCAAATGCATTCTTTTAGATGTAGCTTTCTACCTATGTTAAAGGAAGATTAGGAGTCATTCCAGATGCAATCTGTAGTGTACAGTCCTTTGAATAACTACTATTTAGCACATGCTTACATATATTATTAAGACATCATGATACAGTGCAGCTGTGTTTTCAGCTTATTTACTGGATTTGCCTCTTTCAATATAGATACATTGTAAGCTGTTCTGTGAAAACTTATTCTTGGTAATAATTTAACGAAACATAGTACTTTTAGTTCTGACAAAGAATACTAGTATTTTTGAAAAATCTCATATAAGGAAAAAGACAAATTTTTATTTTACTTAAAATATCTCAGCCTTCTTCTCATTGAGATGTACATGAAAATGTATGTACAGGCATCTGAGTACATTCTGAATACGAACAGCTTTGTGCTTTTTTAAATTTTTCTGTCTTGTAAGGCATTTAAATTTTGAGGGTGTAAAAAGCACTTCATCTACCTGAAGATTATCAGGTCAAACCAAAATGAATGTATGTAGCAACAGGGTATTTGAGACTATAATAAGGACAGCTCCTGTCCTCTTATTGAAAGGGTCAGTCTAGTTTTGTAATTTGGACGGCTTTTTGAACCCGTATTGTTCTCATATTTCCATTTGGCCCTCCCAATTGAAAAAAATTATATTGATCTGTATCTGACAAGCTTTTGATCAAGGGTCAGGCACACCAAAGTGGGTCAAGCACATCTAACTTTTAGATCAAATCACTTTGGTATTCTACAATATCCTCAAAAGTCTACTGAAAGCTCTGATGCTGGATGTAGCTGCCCTTCTATTAAGCTATGGCAGCTGTCAAGAGAATATCACACTATCTGCATCCTACTTGTTTCTACCAGTAGTCCAAAGCATTGACCAGAAGTGCTATACAGACATCCAGGAGTCCTAGTTTTTTCAGGTGTCATGAAGAAAAGGGTTACCTAATTCAGTATAAGTACCATAAGAACAGCAATGGGAAGAGCAGGACTTCAGTCATACTCTCTGACTTTTACTATTTTATTTACATACATGAAACAGATTTTCCCTGTTTCTAGGTGGGTGGAATACAGTGCAATGCTTGTTTTGAAGCAAATCAACCAATTCATTGTAACCACAGACAGCAGGCTAGAAAAGTTACAGGCATCTTTAGCCATAGTGAGACCAGACAGTTTAAACAAATCAAGAGTACTAACAGTTACATTTTTTTTTTAAGTGAGCAACATTGTGTGACAGAAAGAAACTCACTTTCAGAATCAATTTGGATAGTGTTGGTTAAAACAAAAATTGATTTTGTGTAAAATGGGTGATGTCAGTTTTGGGGTTTGGTTTTGTTTCCTTTTTTTTATAATAAATGACTGAAATATCGTTGAACTTTTTGAAATGCAGTGGTTTGGTTTGATTGCATTTGCAAGTGCCTGATGAAAATGTGCAGATTAGCAACCCTACACATTAAATCTTCCTGATGATTATTCAAAAAATGGCATGTACACAGAGTTCTTGTTTTCACGATTGTCTGTGCTATAAACATATAAAATAAAATTTTTCGGCTATACCTCTGCAAGAGTTAGCAGAGGATCCATAGCTCAAGAAAAGCAGGCACCTATTATGAAGGACAGATTAGGCAGTGTGGCAAACAGAAGCAAAAAATTATGTTTCCTACTCTGCTTCAAAAATTTTGCTTCACAAATATTTCTGAGGTAGTTTTGGTGCACTCTTTCTTTAGACTACATACAAGTTTCTTAATGCATCTCTTGCCTTGTAAGACCTAGACTTTCCAATGGCAGCAGCTATCCTCTTGAATTCAGCTGTTAAAATCTTGTGATTTGTTGCCATCTCTTTACAGGAGGTCAGCAGCATGCCAGCTCTTTTAGTACAAATTAAAAGTAGGGTAGACAGGTGCAGAGGAAAAAAAAAGCAAAAAACAAAACCAACCAAACAAAAAAACCCACAAAACTAAAACAATAAAAATTCAACAACCAGAATTTAAGAATTTACTTTTCTGTACATCCTCATCCAATTTTATCATCTCAATGAATATAATGACGATTATGACAAAAGAATACCAAATTATACATGAATATGAATACATCCAGAGAAAATATGCCTGATTTAGATAAGACTTTGATTCTTCATAAGTCAGTGGTGCAGATATACTTGTTTCACGTAGCATAACAACACTTAACATCCACTTCACACAGTTATCTATTAGATATAAGAAAACAGATTTTCACCTCAATATAGTAGTTTTGTTAGCTTCACTGTTTGCCTAGAAACTGTGCATAAAGAAATTTCTTTACTTTTTAAAACCTATAGGAAGAAATCCTTTCTTTCTTTGAAAAGAATAAAAAAACCAAACATAAAATGCAGAAAAAAGTCCCCCACAACTACCCGCTGCCCCAAAGAACAACAGCAACAGCAAAACCACAAACCACACTCTATATTTGTGGTATACCAACAAGAAAAAGTTCTATGGCAGACCTTGTTCTCACCAACAGGGAAGGACGGTTGACCAGCATGAGACTCAGGGAAATCCTTGGTTGCAGTGATCACAAAGCACTTGAATATAAATTCCTCAGAGCCTCTAGGATGATGTTTTCCAAGCTTACAACCCTGAACTTTAGACATGCAGACTTTGACTGCTTCAGGGACCGTCTGGCCAAGGTACCATGGGACAAAGCCTTACAGGAAAAGGTGGCCCAGGACAGCTGGTTAGCATTCAAGGATCACCTTTTCCAAGTCCAGGAGCAAAGTACACTGACAAAGAGAAAGGCAGGAAAAACTACTAAGAGGCAATCTCAAGCACCAATATAGGCAGGGCAGTGAGTGGCTTGAGAGCAGCCCTGAGGAAAAGGACTTGGGAGTGCTGGTGCATGAGAAGCTCAACATGAGCTATCAGTGCACACTTGCAGCCCAGAACCTAACTGTGTCCTTGGCTGAATCAAGAGAAACATGGCCAACAGGTCAAGGGAGGTGATTCTCCTCCTCTACTCTGCGCTCATGACACCCCACCTGGAGTACTGTGTCCAGTTCTGGAGACCCCATTACAAGAAAGACATGGATGTGTCTGGAGTGTGTCCAGAGAAGGGCCATGAGGATGATCAGAGAGCTGGAGCACCTCTCCTGTGAAGGCAGACTGAGAGAGTTGGGGTTATTCCGTCTGGAGAGGAGAATGCTCCAGGAGACCTCATTGTAGCCTTCCGGTATCTGAAGGAGCCTGCAAGAAAGCTGGTGAGGGACTCTTTGGGATGCCAGGTAGTAATAGGATTAAGGGGAATGGACTAGAGGAGAGGTAGATTTAGATTGGAAGTTAGTTCTTCACTATGAGGATGGTGAGACAGTGGATCAGGTTGCCCAGAGGGGTGGTGGAAGCCCCATCCCTGGAAGTTTTTAAGGCCAGGCTGGACAGGACTCTGAGCAACCTGATCTAGTGGGAGGTGTCCCTGTCCTTGGCAGGAGATTTGACCTAGATGATCTTAAAGGTCCTTTCCAACCCTGAAAATGATTCTGTGATTCTATATATCCCAGAATGGATCCAGGCAGATCTAATAGATCCCTTTGACAAATCAGAATTGCAAATAATTTAACTCAGCACAATTTTGTAAGTAGAAACATCTGGAGATCCCTCCAAATTGTAATGCAGAATTTAAGGATTTGGAGATACACAAATTCTACAATAAAAACAAATGCCTTTGGATTGCTATGACTCAACAACAGCTGGAAAGATTAGCCTGAATGTAGAACACAAAGTATATTTACCCTTAGGAGAAAGGAGAAGTTCTGAAGCAGAGTTGTGGAACTACTATTCATAACGAAGGACATCATCTTATATCAACTCTTGCAATTTATTAAGTGACAGATCACTAATCTGGTGCCTGCCTGGGAAGAAGAGGCATGCAGCTACAGAAAAACAGTATTAAATAGGAAAATTAGGTTGTAGTGATAGAAGAATAAATATCCAAGTACAGTGTTTTCCTTAGGGATTAACGACCACCTAATGGATGCTAGACATTACTGACATAATTCCTGTCTGTCCAGCTTTCATCTGTATGTTTCATTTGTACTGCAAGTGTGCACATACTCTGTCCTCATGCACCTGCACCTCATTCACCAAAAAATATGAGAAGAATAAGCAATCTTCTGTTAATGGTAAGTATAGAGAAGCAGACATGAGGGGAACAGTATGGATAGGGAGTGGAAAGAGTTGGCTGGCTGTGTCACAGTTTGAAAAGAAAAACTGTAAAAGCAGATGCAGAAGAGGAAATAAATGCTTGCTATATAGCTGCCAGTCTTGCAGAGGGGCAGAAGAAAAACAAGTAGAGGTGGGAAAACAAGGTGAGGAGGAAAATAATCAAAACTATGTCAAAGTGGGAAAAAGAGGGAAGAGGAGAGGCAAAACATCTCACTGCTTATGAAATTTCCAGAGAACAACATCAGAGAGTGTAAACAGGCAATGGTGAAAGCTCCAGTCAATGTCAAAGAAGCAGCAAGATCAGTAAGGAAACTGTACAGTATGAAAGTCAAAACAAATGCCTTTCAGCTGCATGTAGCCAGAGCTGTAAGTCAACTGGAGAGATGACACTAAAGATTTATGAGGTTAAGGCCAAAAAAAGGTTATCAGAAGGAGTCCTCGCAGAGAAAGTCTCCAATGATGAAGAGAGATACAGGAGTCAATGTCTCAAAGAAAAGCTGACACAAAGAGCGGATAGATAGCATATGGCAGTACAAAGTCAATTAAGTACAGCCAAATGCAAAAATGTCTTCCACAAGACAAAAAAAGTTTGAAAAAGGGAAGAAGGAATACATGTGACAGGTGAAAGGAGACTAAGGCAACAACCCTTGTTTTTCTATGCAGACTAGGAGTGGTAGAGGTAGAGATTCTCTCCTTGCAAGTGGCTCCAGACACAGTGCTGCGGGAAGGAATATGCATCTCTACTACAGACAGAGGCTGAGAAACTGAGCACATGCAGTCAAATTATTTCGAGAAGAGAAATGTTTTTTTGAGAGAGACCAGTAGATGGAAGAAATGGAGAAAGGGGACAGGCTTTATGGTGAACATATGAAAGACAAGAAGAGACTTCATATGAGATCTGTCTTTATTAGATCTCTGCAACATGTTCAGGCTGTGACTTCTCCAGTATCCCCAGGACACAACAGTGGAAAAGAAAAGCCAGTAAGGAGCACTGAAGAGTAAGAAGACAGCAAAGAAAGGAAAACAGAGAAGAAGGAAGGGAGCAGGAGGGGAGGGAAGAGGAAAGAAGGGAATAAACAACTTAGGCTGGCACAGTGAGAGTAAAAGTGCCTTGACTATGTCTATGGAAACAGGCATCAAGGAGTGAAAACAGGAGGTAGAAAAAGAGACAAGATGATCCCACTTGTGGAGAAGATAAAATAAAACAGCAAAGCTTCAGAAAACTTCTGGTTTTCTCCTGACTTGGTGACTGCAGTGAATTTACCCTGGCTGAGCAGGGAAAGATGCTGAAGGAGCCACTGTAGTTCACCATTGACTGAATGCTTCAGGAATGAAGTTTATATTGAATTCTGGAGTTCCCTAGGGCAAAGCTCTTGAAGCCAAGTTAGTTTAGTTTAAATACCTACACCCCTATCGCTCTAACCATTAGAGTACTTCTTATACTGACAGACAGTCTACTGCACTGCTTCCTGAACCAGGCATTTGCCTTGCTTTGAGAGCAAGATGTCTGAACAAGCTATCAGTGTTTCTCTGTGCAAATCATCTGGGCTCCATGTAGGCAGAGCATCATGTGCAACATTACAGATGCTGATAAAGATAGAATTCCATCCTACAGTAACGGCTGAGAAGAGGAGATGGGTCCAAAGGAAAAGTGCACAAGGGAGCAATGACACTGTTAAGTGACACATTATTGGTATCTGCAGGGTAGTTATTTTCATTCACAGAGCAGTGTAGATGCTATTCTTCTACCAGTAGTGTGTTTGTATAACACAATTCATGTTAACAACAAATAAGCATTTTTACTAACACTAAACTTAATCCCAAATCCTGGTTCATTTCTCTCAGTAATATAACTTTCAGAGAGGTACATGTGCTTGTCAACAGTCAGTCTTTAACATTGTATTATATGTACCACTTTGTTATTTCAAGAATTTGTTGGCAGTTTTCAGCTAGGAAAAAAAAAAAGAACCCTAGCTCCAGGTTTTTTGGTTTTGTTTTTTCATTTGCAAGAAAGAAATATGAGATACAATAAAATACATAATGATGCCATCACCATATTAATCCTTTCTATATCTCTTTCCCTAAATGCAAATTTTACAACTATGCATTAGAAAAGCACCAAGTACAAATATATATGCCAGCAAACATACCTCTCAACCAAAAAACAGAGGAAAAACAGAGAAAAAATTTTTGTATACACTTACATTTACACAGTATTTTTGTTGGTAAAGACATTAATGTTTCTGCAGTATATTTTAATTAAACTATTTCAACTGCAAATATTTTTAAATATTTTTAATATTACTACAGTTGTGACATATCAGTAATTTTGAATATTTTGAATATTACAACAGTCCTTGAAGCTGGGATCTGGTATCTTTATAAATGCTTTTCCCATGAAAACAGTAGAACAGAATGTGGAACATTTCTAGATGTCACCAAAGCTAAAACTTCATGATATATTTTAATTCAGTTCTGCAGGCATTCCCTGATATAGGGCCAAGTGGTCACTGAATTCAATAATCTAGACAGATTACTAGAGCACTTCTATTTTTAGGGATCCGTCTGGTATTGTGGAAACTGCAGCTGATGGGATTAGTTCTATATCCCAGCTATTGAAGCTGCAAGAGAAACATGCACTACACCACTCTAGTTGCAATGTCAGGCCGATTGCTGGAAGCTCATATCCCATTTTATTTTCAGACATCATTACTTTATAATTAATTCACGGAAACTCATGCAACGTTTAATTTTTGTACTTCGGCTATTTGTATCATATATAACATAATAAGGACTGGCAAACTCAGGGACTCTGAAAGAGTGTCATTAATATTTTAACAAAAACTACAACATGAAAATTCTTTTTAAAAAAAAGAAAAAGAAAAATCAAAAACACCACCCACAAACCTCAACAAAAAACTACTTTCTGGAGGGGGAGAAAAAAAAAAAAAAAGTCTTTCTCCTGCAAGTGTAAACAGCTACATCTAGTGTTTGTAGGCAGTACAGACAAATTCTCCTGCACCTGAGACGTATTTTAAGGAAATATTTTGGATTCTGTATTTAATGGAGAGGAAAAAAATTATCCAGTTTAAAGCTATGTAATTAACAGCACTAATGTGTCACTGAAGCAACTTCATTTTTTCCATTTATCTTGTGCAAATTATGGATATTGGGGTTTCTTTGTCATTTTAAGGTTTGACTTGTGTGTTTGTATTTTTCATATACTACATTTACATATTTTCCTTATAAATCATCTAACTACATATATAGATGAAATGAACTTAGAGTTATAAATGCCAGATACCAAGATCTACATTTTTTGGAGTGTGATTAGTTAAATAAATTCAAATAATTTTCTACATTTTCATACCTGCATTTCTAAGAAGAAAAACATCTAACTATAGTATTCTTTCCATGGTTTCAGACTTTTTTTTTTTTTTCCATAAGACCACGAATCATGGTTTTGTACATCCCAGAAGCATTCCACTCCATTAAACAGAGGCAAACTCAATACATTTTCAGCAATGCCACATACTTGTTAGTTCAGATAATGTAACAAATATTCTATATAAAACTCCCCCTGGTCTTTTCAGAAGAACAAAATAGTATTTTTTCAGAAATGATAAACAATATATGTTATTTATTAATATCTCCTTATTATCTGGAAAAAGATTTCTTTGTCAATAAATTTTAAAAAACATTTGTCAGTAAATTACCAGCCAGTAGCTAATATATATTTTAATATGGTAATAGGCTGTGGAAGAAAAATAAAGTGTTGAATTTTCACTTAGATAAAACTGAGAAGTAAGAAGTCCAAATTTTCTGTTTAGTCAAAATTTACATTCATCAGCTATTTGGAAAACTCAAATAGCAGTTTTTGATAATGACACACAATCAATTTAATATGTATGGGAAGGGAGGTGTAAGTGGAATTTGAAAGATGCATAATGAATTTAATTGCAAACCCAGATTACTTATGCCAGTCATAAAAATGCATATTAAATAGTACTAATTAACAGCAAATGTTCAGGAAATCTAGTAAAGTAACATGGTGGACAACTTCATGAAAGCCTCTGCAGGGTACAGTAAAAGAACATACAAGATCTGATTTCTACCATTCTTTAGTCAGACAATTCCAGAAACATTGAGATCCATTGATGTGTGAAAAATTACATAGAAAACTAGCTAGATATGATGATGGTGAGCTTCAATTGCTATAATATATTGTCTCAATTTTTGTAATAGTTGAATTCCTTAAAAATAGTTTGTTTAGCTTTTTTATACTTGGTCCAGCTGAATGAAGGAAATACAGGACATTGACAAATTAAAGGCTAGATTTTCAAAGACATTTTGATGTGTCTTATTTCAGTGCTTTTAAGAAAAATAAGAACATTACAAAAGCAAATTTCCACTGAAAGTATTCTGCACAAGTCATCTCCAGAATGACGATAGAAAAACAGCTTCATTTCCAAAACAATACTGATGTCATTTTATCTTTGTTCTGCTTAGCTGTATCACCTTGACACAGCACTTTCTGTTATGCTATCAGAAGTTCATCCTTATTTGAGCAAAGTTGCAGAAAAATAATCTCAAAATCTCTTCTTCTCAGAGTCTCCTGTTTATCATACAGGAGACAGAAAGAGGCTGCAGAAAGACTGAGTCTTTCCTTCAAGTTCAGGGTTTTGTGTAAGCACCCATACAGGTTTGATAATGTTTGGAGAGGTCTGCAGAGGGGTGTTTGTCTTGTGGGGATTTTTAACATTTATGAATTGTCTGTCACAGTACTCTCACATCTCTCTTTCACAATCCATCATCTACCACTAGTTCACTTTTCTGGTGCTCTTTCCTTTTAAGAACAGACCTCAAAAGAAAAGGCACTGGAGAAAAGAAAGAGACACACAATACATAATAAATAGAACTAGTTTAGCTCTTATTACTATGGCAGCCTAGAAAACAGTGTCCAGATAAGATCTTCCCTTGTTTGCAACCACATTTCTGCTGTAGTACAGTTACTTGTCCTTGTTCTCAATTTACTCACAAGGTGGCATCACAGACCAAATTTTTGAAAAAATCATTCAGAAACTTCAGATTCCTTTTCCCAGCTCCTGAAAATTTATCATTTGTTTTCACAGGGCAAAGCAAAAAGGACTAGAAGAGTATTCATAGTGAAATAGAAAGGGACGAGGTATCCGACTGGTGCAGGAGATGGCTGATCAGAAAATAATAAGCTAAGTGGGACAAATTTAGCATTTTGAGAGCATTTTATCAAAAAGTAGTGAATTATAAAACAGAAGTGAAAAATTGATTGTTACCTGTAAGAATGATTCTCCTATACATTCTAACTGATTAAAAAAATCACCACCCACTAAGAAAGCTATGCCTGTCATGCATCACCAAAAAAAGGTGTTTCATTCACAGCGCTGCTTTGAAGGTCTGTGTTTATTATACTTTCTGGCTTATAGGCTACAAGCATACAATGATGTAAAAAACTCAGATTTCAATCTTGTTCTCTTTTTGTGACCCCTTGGTCCTATCCCATTAACTTACATCCAGACAAGGAAGTCTTCTAATTAATTTCTCTACAACCTTTTTTCTGTAACATATTTATTAACATCCCTCTCCTGCTCTTCATAAGCTTTAAATGGCTGGATGTCTATTCCCCATAAAGTGGGTGGGTTACTATTTCTCAGAAGTCTTAACTTCATGTAAAAAGTCCCATTCTCCTGCAGTCCTAATATATGTCTTTCAAAAAAAGTACATCTTCCTGTCTTCAAAACATGACAGATTACTTTTCTTCCATCCCCTGCTCACATTTGACTACAGGCTTCTTTATTTTGCAGGCTATTATAAATTACTTTTGCCACTTTAAAAAAGGTATTATAAAATTCATACATTGTTTTTCAGTGGCGCAGCAGTGAAAATTCTATCTCACTGTGTCAGAGCAAACCTTCAGCCAAACAGCCTGAATGAGTACTGAGCAGTTTTTATCTCTGGTGTGCTGGACTTTTTGTTTGGTTTTGAGATAAATTAAAAAGGGTTGAAAATAATTTTGTGGTTCTCCAACCTTATTTCTTCTTTTAGTGGTAATTATTTTTTAACATTGAATAAAATAAAAATATTAAAAATTTGTGAATACAAGCAAACATTCCTCTTTGGTAGAAATCTGTGGATTTACTACATGCTTTAAGCTCAGCACAGAGAGACACAGCATGCTAGTCAGTGGGGTCCTTAAGGGACTTAAATTTCAGATTTATTTTCATTGATTTTATGTGACACTTTGTCCTTTCACTGGCAAAAAGATAAGAGCAAACAAGATCCAAATGACCTTTGTTTACTTGTCTTCCATGGTAACTCAGCTTCTTTTAATATTCTGAGTAGAGTGACTTAGAGTTTCAGTTAGATTGCTCTGTTGATATTTTCATTAATTTGCATTAAATACATGGCATTATTTGTGCAGGTTCACTTAGTTGTCTCTCGCTTCTTGATATTGGAGCATAGCTCTTTAGAACTCAAGTTGCTCTTTCTTTATGCTAGGAAACCACCTTACCATTAAATATTGCTGTAACTAAAAGCCCTGAGATTTCTAAGTGTAAAAATATCCTCCCCTTCCTCTCAGAGCATTCGGGAGTCTTCTGGCAGTGAAATAGATGGTGCAACCACTCTGTTTCACAAGTATCAACCTAAGCCCTATTTCTGCAGTTCTTACAGAAAATGTTTCTGGACTATAATAGCTGGCTGCAAATTTCCCATGGAAATAGGGGATCATATAAATATATCACAATATTGAAGACAGCTGTGAAACATCCATATGAGCAGATTTAGAAACCAAAAAAATTAAAGAGAGATTTTGCTGGCTTGCAGTAGTAGTAAACCTGTGACTCCTCATTAACACACCACCATACAGATCTCCCCCAAATCTTCCCATTCTAAAGCAGAAGCATTTGCATTTGTAGAAATAGACACAAACAGAATACTATAAAAATGCAGGTACTCTTTGCCTCTAGCAAGAATGCACATAAAGCCATACTGAATTATCTTAAAATCAGGATAGCTGTCTCGAATGCCTCAGTGTTCACTAATAATTTCATTCTGTTGCACAGTCCTGTAAAACTCATAATCAAATAACCACTGATTTTCTACTAATATGTTTAACTTCATGTCATCTCATTTAGTCTTAAATGAAAATTCTAGGTGCTTACTTGTTCACATTATGAAGTGGGTTAGACTGGGCTTTTACAAAGAACATGCTGATGATGAGACCCTCTCTAACTCAATCAAAAAGAAAGATCTCTTCAAAGAAATTTAGTTTTTCAATCATTCCTTCAGCTGTAATTGGAAGTAATTTTTAAATTCCTGTTATAGCTTTTTGATGTTTTTTTGCATCTTTGTCTTTTATGATGAGCATAACTCTTGAAAAACAACTCCTCTGCTGATGAAATCAGATTCTTTCCCTTTTCATAGCTACAGCTGCTCTTGATTTCATAACGGCTGAAATGTTGAAATAATAGTTTCATGATTGGGCCTAATAATCTACTGACTACAAGTTTATTAGTTATGAACTATCCACTGAGTGTAGGTATGTTCTGGGTTTTTTTGTTTGTTTCTTTAAGGATCTAGCCAACAACATAGGTAGTATCTTAAAATACATTGATGCTTTTTTCACTTTAAAGAGGTTGGTAACCATGCCAAAAAGGTTAGTAAATCATATGTGCTTTGTATGTAGAAATATGAGTGAATATGTATATTTATATGCATATTATCAAAATGTATATGATTAGAACTAAATTTCAGAAGGAAATTAATTGTTTTCTTCTACCTATATTCTTTAGTGAGAAAGGAAGTAAGTGGGTGGGGCCTAGTAAAAAATCAAGATACTATCTTTATTTCATATTCAGCAAAGTTAAACTTTCCTTCCAATCAACTTTGACTGTGACAATTGACCTATCCAACTCATCATTACGCAGACTAAAGAACTGCAGAGTTGGATTCTCCTGATACCTGCTTCTTAAAAGAATACATCTGCTACTGACAAACTCAAAACATTTGAGATGGTTTGGTTTTCTCTCCTCTGACGTTTGCCTTTTGATCAAACAGAACCCTCAGCACCTGATGTATGTGCTCATGCCAGTTTGCTTCTTCTGTTCTAATAGACTACTATCATATATATGATATCCCATAATTTTTTGGACAGAATCTCTCTCTTCCAATTACCCTATAGGGACAGTAATTACTAAAAACAAAGTAAACTATGGAAAATGAGACATTGGAAAACAATTGGTACAGATCAGAACTCAGCCCCATTGAAGGCACACAGCTCTAGCAATGTCAGTTTTTCTTCTAGAATTAGACTTCTTGTGCTCCCAACACCTAGGTCTCTTATTCTAGATCATTCTGACATGAAGAGAAAAAGACCTGCAATTTCTAACATGAATTAGCTAAGATGACCTTTTATTTCCCTATACTTTAGCATGCTCTTTTTTAAATGAGTCATCGGAGGCTGCCGTAACTAAGACGAGCAGTGTCCGCATGTGAAGAAGAGCCAGGTAATGTTTCTTTCTACCGTTGCATTTGAGCACTGCATTACCTCATTTGTACAGCATGTGGCACAATTGGGACAGTAATGCCAAGCATGAACTCTGTCCAAATTAGAGGTATTGGCAGTAGTTTTCTGACTTTAGCAATATAAAAAATTTATACTACTCATCAGGAAAAAAATGAAAGTCCATTATGGGCTATGAATAATTTTTTCATTTCTTCTCTCTTTTCTCTTTTATATTTTTTTCCTCTGGAATTTAGCAGAAAAAGAACGCAGAGATGTTGCTAGCTTTTTTCTAGTGTTCATTTTTAAAGAAGTTATCATTAGTTACTTTTCTTACATCTGGCTGACATTAACTCTAGCTGAATGGAAATGGAAAGGTACAGGTTAACCTATAGTGTGTGATGCTGTTCTATTGCTTTATGATTACTTCAGTCATTTACTGATTTTTCTCTCATACACTGTATGCAGAAAGCTTGAAATTAAATGCAGAAAAGCAACAAGGAGCATACAAGGTTCTACACAGATTCATTTTTTATTTTTAAAAATTTATTTACTTTGCTTAGATTAAAACTTTGGCTTTTTCAAAATTAATCAAGCAAATAGAAAACTGGGGGCCTTCTCTAACTTTGGATAAATAATGGCCCAGAGAGATATTTATGCCATTCAGAATAAAGACACTGAAAAAAAATACATTCCAGGTTAGACATTTTTGACATAACACATACAATTGCAAAAATCTCACTGTGTAAGCCTGTATTTTATATAGACAGCTGAGGCAAATATAAAGATTTCCAGAAAGAAGGCTTGAGTACATTTCAGGAATATGAAACTTAGTTATCACTTCCACATAAAGCCACCAGGATGGTTTCATAATCCCCTTTGAGTTCATCCTGTCAATTTAAGTAAAAAAAATGACAATTGTTAGTCTAAGGTGAAATAAATTTCAGTAAGTATTCAATATACATGTTCCAAACATCAAACCTGCAAATAAGTAACTTAATCACTTGATAATACATATGTGTTAACCTCAGACTGAGCTTTAACTGAATACCATCACTGAAGTGAATCAGTGGTAGATGTGGATAATTAAAATTCTGGACAGTCTCATTCCAGAAATAAAGAACAGCAGAAGATTTCTATCCACCCAGGAGCTTTAGCTTTTGTTCTCCAGATAAAGTGATAACTTCTGCCTTCACCAATGATATCCAACATTACACTATGCACATTGTACATAGGATTATCTCAAACACAGGTTAATAATACAGTGATATTCAGTTCACCAGAAGACTATATGTATTTAACTGAGAAAAAGTGTATAATATGGATTAAATATGCATTGTAATTATTTGATGCTATTTTTTCTCGAATTGAATGTACTTTCTAGACACATATGAATCATTTACTGTAACCAAGCTGTACCTCAAGCCATTTAGATGCAATCATCAGTTTGGAACACAATGAGGTGATGTAATTACATACTAAACTACAGATCACACTCCTGTAGAAGAATAAAAGTGACCTTTGGCACCTAGCTGAAAAGGTAGGAGACACTAATAAAAATCAAAAAGGCATTTGATGCATGCAGAGACTACATTTCTACTCAAAGCAAGCTGGGCTTTTTGGTTTTGCTTTTTGTTTTTGGTGGGGGTTTTTTTGTTTGTTTGCTTGGTTTGTTTTGGTTTTATTTATTTATTTTTTTAGCATTGCCTCCTAGCCTGAATAAAGCTGCTTTCCCAATTTTCTTTGTTTAAATTTTCTGGAGAATACATTGGGTAGTCTGTCATCTTTAAGAGGATATTTTTATTTAAGTCTCCTGGAAAGCAGGCCAAATAAATTTCAAATTAACATGACATGTACAGAAGTGCCTGCAGTGTTAAAAGCCAATAGACAGGTTGAATGAAATATCTCCCATAGAGCTGTCAGTGCAAAAATCTCTATTCTCCTGCCAATGTACCTTATGTCTTCTCAAGCACAGGAACCCGTGAGACACTTTAGTCTCCATTCAGCTCTTGGGTTCTACATTAAGATGATATCCTGTGACCTTACCACTACTGACAGAAACATTACCCCAGGAAATTAATTATTTCTACCACCATGGGGGTTGTTGGGAACCTGAGTTACTCAGCTAGAGAGAGTTACTCAGGGCAGACTGGTGACTGAGAAA